>NC_140012.1:36404022-36446522 GCF_964263955.1 Coregonus lavaretus | reverse complement strand
CTCTATCGATCCTGGCTGGGTGGTTTTTCTCCTACATAGCCCTCTATCGATCCTGGCTGGGTGGTTTTCCTCCTACATAGCCCTCTAACGATCCTGGCTGGGTGGTTTTCCTCCTACATAGCCCTCTATTGATCCTGGCTGGGTGGTTTTCCTCCTACATAGCCCTCTATCTATCCTGGCTGGGAGGTTTTCCTCCTACATAGCCCTCTATCTATCCTGGCTGGGAGGTTTTCCTCCTACATAGCCCTCTATCTATCCTGGCTGGGTGGTTTTTCTCCTACATAGCCCTCTATCTATCCTGGCTGGGTGGTTTTCCTCCTACATAGCCCTCTATCTATCTTGGCTGGGTGGTTTTTCTCCTACATAGCCCTCTATCGATCCTGGCTGAGTGGTTTTCCTCCTACATAGCCCTCTATTTATCCTGGCTGGTGGTTTTCCTCCTACATAGCCCTCTATCTATCGTGGCTGGGTGATGTGTGTGTTAGCTTCTAGAGGTTGGGTAGCAGTGTCTTTGATCTAACGTCCTCATGTTGTTGTCTTCACAGAGATCTGAGTGAAGAACAACATCCAGTCTATCCCAGGAAGGCATTCAGAGGAGCTACAGACATCAAGAACCTGTGAGTGACTTTTCAGTCTCAGTATCAGATTAGTAAATTAATGAAGAAATTATGAATTGATGGATGAATAAATTAATGGATGGATGGAGGAATGGATAAATGAAATTAACTAACTAATTAATTAATTAATTAATTAATGGATGGATGAATGAATATATGTTCACTCTCAATACTAACTCGACATATTGTCACAGCATCACAATGATCTCATATAACACTAAGACAAAGAAACATGAACATGTTGATAAAATCCTGTTTTTGTCTTCATGTCCCGATAATGACAGACCAGTGTAATACACACAAACACACACTGACACACACTGACACACGCATACACACACACTGACACACACTGACACACATTGACACACACTGACACACACACACGCACTGAAACACACAAACACACACTGACACACACAGACACACACAGACACACACTGACACACACACTGACGCACATTGACACACACTGACACACACAGACACACACTGACACACACAGACACACACAGACACACACACAGACACACACACAGACACACACAGACGTGGTATTGGGCCTCTCTGTCTGTCACCTCTGCGTATGTTAATGAGCGTAGCCCCAGTCAGTTAAGTGGCTCTAGGGACAGCACATCAGTATATCACAGTGATGGAGTTGGTTAGCTGTCACCCTGTTCACAGATGGAGCTGTGGTTTACGCTGCTATCACTGGAGATCAACACATGCACACACACACACGGCACGCACAAACACACACACACACACACACACACACTGATTGATGGTGCTATCACAGTAGATAAAGTGTCAGCACAGTCTGGCTCCCTCCCCTACAGTCTATGAGGAGAGATGACTAGCTCACTATCCATTTACCCACACTGAGTCTACTCCATATCAGTGATTATATCTGCCCTCTGAGGACAGAGTGTGAGGGTGTGTGTGTGTGTGTGTGTGTGTGTGTGTGTGTGTGTGTGTGTGTGTGTGTGTCTGTGTGCGGATGTGTGTGTGAGTGTGTGTGTGTGTGTGTGTGTGTGCATTCGTGCATGCATGATTATGTCTGGTCTATAGGGAAAGTGCTATAGATTGTAAGATTGATGACAGTGTTTTAGACCATTGTGGTATTGTGCTGAGTAGCTAGTATTGGAATAGATTATGTTTATCGATTACCTGATGGGTAAATGGCTGCTTATTTAGTAAACATGACTGTTTAAAATGGGTGTGAGAAAGGAGAGAGAGAAAGAGAGAGGGGGGGATGGAGAGAGAGAAAGAGAGAGAGAAAGGAGAGAGAGAAAGAGAGAGGGGGGATGGAGAGAGCAGGAACGTTTTTGCAGTGTATTGCACATTTGTTAGTCTGTATGTGTCTGTGTGTGTGTGTGTGTGTGTGTGTGTGTGTGTCTGTGTGTCTGTGTGTGTGTGTGTGTGTGTGTGTGTGTGTGTGTGTGTGTGTGTCTGTGTGTGTGTGTGTCTGTGTGTGTGTGTGTGTGTGTGTGTGTGTGTGTGTGTCTGTGTGTGTGTCTGTGTGTGTGTCTGTGTGTGTCTGTGTGTGTGTGTGTGTGTGTGTGTGTGTGTGTGTGTGTGTGTGTGTGTGTGTGTGTGTGTGTGTGTGTGTGTGTGTCTGTGTGTGTGTCTGTGTGTGTGTCTGTGTGTGTGTGTGTGTGTGTGTGTGTCTGAGGGTGTCTGTGTGTTTCTAATGTTTTCAGTCCCTATTTTGTCTCTAGACAGTTGGATAAGAACCACATCAGCTGCATCGAGGACGGAGCATTCAGAGCACTGAGGAGTCTGGAAGTACTGTAAGCATCACACACACACACACACATGCACACACACACACACACTTACGCACCTACGCACACACACACACACACACACGCACACACACGCACACACACACACACACACACCTTCGCACCTACGCTCCCACACACACACACACACAACCTCATGTTATTAAACAACACATTTACATTTACCCCTTCTTGAATAATTAAGCAAAAAGCCCTTTTTAAAATGTAAATGAAGTAGCTATACTTCTAATAACCATTACTAATAACTAATATAACCAGCCCCAACTTATTTATCCAGTCAGTCATTGGTCCCTGCAGGCATGGCCAACTCAATTGGTTCATTACTGTCATGGCCCATTAATTCAGGGTGCCTTGGGGTCTGGGGGCTAACAGTAAGGGTGTGTATGGTTGGGAGCAGGTTGGGATTGTGGGCTGTGGTAATAGTGTGAGGGGGTTTTAATAGGGTGGAGGGGTGCTCTTTATAGTTGGGTAGGGGTTCCAGACTGTGGGGTTATTATGCTGATTGAAATGACCTCCTCTGCTCACTCTGCACCTGATGTCACCATAGGGGGTGGGGAGGAGGAGATCTGGGAGGACGGGCTCATTGTAATGGCTGGAATGGAATCATGGAGTGGTTCAAACACATCAAACACATGGAAACCACATGTTTGACTCCGTTCCATGTATTCCGTTCCAGCCATTACAATGAGCCCATCCTCCTATAGCTACTCCCACCTGCCTCCTCTGGTATACGCTCGCGCGAATGTGTTTTTTGCATGAATAATGTGTTTGTGGGAAGAGGTGTTATATTCCCAATGGGATAGTGAGAGAGACGTAGCGGGGGAGGAGGGGAGGAAGAGAGAGATGGTTGAGTAGAAGATAAAGGGGTGAGGTAGCTTGGAGTAAGGGAGTTAGGTCAGAGGTATTGGGAGAAAGGAGAGAAAAGTGAAAGAGAATAGAACAGTTGAGGGAGAGAAGTGTTTTGAAATGGAGGAAGAGTGGAGAGACTCACTAAATATGTTTAGGTTCTCTGAGGTGTGTTTCATGGTGTCTCTGTACTGCTGTTGTCCTGCTCCCTCTGATCTCTCTCTGTCTCTTCCAGGACTCTGAACAACAACAACATCAGCAGCATCCCAGTCTCCAGCTTCAACCACATGCCCAAACTACGCACCTTGTAAGGCACACACATTCTCTCACTCCCCTCTCTCTTTTTCCTCCCCCTTTCTCCCCTATCTCTCTCCCTCACCCCTTTTACACTGTCTCAACCCCATCTCACTCTCTCACTCACCTGTCTCTCTCCCTCCCTCGTCCCCATCTCTCTCCCTCACCCTTTTTAAACTGTCTCACCCCCATCTCTCTCTCTCACTCACCCGTCTCTCTCCCTCCCTCGTCCCCATCTCTCTCCCTCACCCTTTTTACACTGTCTCACCCCCATCTCTCTCTCTCTCTCTCACTCACCCGTCTCTCTCTTTCACTCACCCGTCTCTCTCTCTCTCTCCATTCCCCCTCTTTATCTCTCTCCTTCCCTCATCTTCTCCTACATCATGCGTCTCATGATAATCCTGGTGTGTATTCTGATCTAGATGTATGGTGTTGAGGAGATTACATGGTGATCCATCTCTCTAAGACCGTGTCAAGTGAAGAGAGATGTGTTCACCATGACAGGCTGCTTTAACCTGACTTAGATGAGGAAGCAGAGATCAAATAACCATCTCATAACCCCATCAGTTACGGGAAAATATATACCACAACTTCACTGAACAACCGAATGTTTCATATAAAATAAACTATGACTGAGAAAAATGTATTCTTATTTGTTTGGATAGAATAAAATAGAATAGATAGATCCATTATCCCCCAAGAGTCTAATTCAACCAATACCTTTTGAGACATATTAAGTCATTATAAAATAAACCAGTCATGTTTCTATACATACTTTAGTGTCCCACATAGCAGCAAAACTAAACAGCTGTCATCTGAATGAGATGAGATAGATTCAATAATTTCAAGGAGTTCTGGTTGACAGCCATAACCCACCTCGGGCCTATAGCCATGCCAGAAACCATTATATCTCTAAATCTGAGGATAACACAACAACAGCCAACCCAGAAATACATCCAATCAAAGCCTATTGTCTAAATATAATGACAAAATATGAAATTATGTATATATGAATTATATCAATTATGCTCACTGTAATACTTAGAGAGACCGCAATGTCATTCTTGTTGTGGTTTCTGTGCTTTTTTGCTTTCAGTGGGGTTATGGGTTGGTGTGTGTGTGTGTCTGTGTGCGTGTGTGTGCGTGTGTGTGCGTGTGTGTGCGTGTGTGTGCGTGTGTGTGTGTGTGTGTGTGTGTGTGTGTGTGTGTGTGTGTGCGTGTGTGTGTGCGTTTGTGTGTGTGTGTGTGTTCAAATCAAATCAAATCAAATCAAATTTTATTGGTCACATGCGCCGAATACAACAGGTGCAGACATTACAGTGAAATGCTTACTTACAGCCCTTAACCAACAGTGCATTTATTTTAAACAAAAAAGTAAGAATAAAACAACAACAAAAAAGTGTTGAGAAAAAAAAGAGCAGAAGTAAAAAATAAAGTGACAGTAGGGAGGCTATATATACAATAGAATAAAGTGACAGTAGGGAGGCTATATATACAGGGGGGTACCGTTGCATAGTCAATGTGCGGGGGCACCGGCTAGTTGAGGTAATATGTACATGTGGGTAGAGTTAAAGTGACTATGCATAAATACTTAACAGAGTAGCAGCAGCGTAAAAAGGATGGGGTGGGGGGGCAGTGCAAATAGTCCGGGTAGCCATGATTAGCTGTTCAGGAGTCTTATGGCTTGGGGGTAGAAGCTGTTGAGAAGTCTTTTGGACCTAGACTTGGCACTCCGGTACCGCTTGCCGTGCGGTAGCAGAGAGAACAGTCTATGACTAGGGTGACTGGAGTCTTTGACAATTTTGAGGGCCTTCCTCTGACACCGCCTGGTATAGAGGTCCTGGATGGCAGGGAGCTTTGCCCCAGTGATGTACTGGGCCGTACGCACTACCCTCTGTAGTGCCTTGCGGTCAGAGGCCAAGCAGTTGCCATACCAGGCGGTGATGCAACCAGTCAGGATGCTCTCGATGGTGCAGCTGTAGAATTTTTTGAGGATCTGAGGACCCATGCCAAATCTTTTTAGTCTCCTGAGAGGGAATAGGCTTTGTCGTGCCCTCTTCACGACTGTCTTGGTGTGTTTGGACCATGATAGTTCGTTGGTGATGTGGACACCAAGGAACTTGAAGCTCTCAACCTGTTCCACTACAGCCCCGTCGATGAGAATGGGGGCGTGCTCAGTCCTCTTTTTTTTCCTGTAGTCCACAATCATCTCCTTTGTCTTGGTCACGTTGAGGGAGAGGTTGTTGTCCTGGCACCACACGGCCAGATCTCTGACCTCCTCCCTATAGGCTGTCTCATCGTTGTCGGTGATCAGGCCTACCACTGTTGTGTCGTCGGCAAACTTAATGATGGTGTTGGAGTCGTGCCTGGCCATGCAGTCATGGGTGAACAGAGAGTACAGGAGGGGACTGAGCACGCACCCCTGAGGGGCCCCCGTGTTGAGGATCAGTGTGGCAGATGTGTTGTTACCTACCCTTACCACCTGGGGGCGGCCCGTCAGGAAGTCCAGGATCCAGTTGCAGAGGGAGGTGTTTAGTCCCAGGATCCTTAGCTTAGTGATGAGCTTTGAGGGCACTATGGTGTTGAATGCTGAGCTGTAGTCAATGAATAGCATTCTCACGTAGGTGTTCCTCTTGTCCAGGTGGGAAAGGGCAGTGTGGAGTGCGATAGAGATTGCATCATCTGTGGATCTGTTGGGGCGGTATGCAAATTGGAGTGGGTCTAGGGTTTCTGGGATTATGCTGTTGATGTGAGCCATGACCAGTCTTTCAAAGCACTTCATGGCTACAGACGTCAGTGCCACGGGTCGGTAGTCATTTAGGCAGGTTATCTTAGAGTTCTTGGGCACGGGGACTATGGTGGTCTGCTTGAAACATGTTGGTATTACAGACTCAGTCAGGGACATGTTGAAAATGTCAGTGAAGACACTTGCCAGTTGGTCAGCACATGCTCGGAGTACACGTCCTGGTAATCCGTCTGGCCCTGCGGCCTTGTGAATGTTGACCTGCTTAAAAGTCTTACTCACATCGGCTACGGAGAGCGTGATCACATAGTCGTCCGGAACAGCTGGTGCTCTCATGCATGCTTCAGTGTTGCTTGCCTCGAAGCGAGCATAGAAGTGGTTTAGCTCGTCTGGTAGGCTTGTGTCACTGGGCAGCTCGCGGCTGTGCTTCCCTTTGTAGTCTGTAATAGTTTTCAAGCCCTGCCACATCCGACGAGCGTCAGAGCCAGTGTAGTATGATTCAATCTTAGACCTGTATTGACTCTTTGCCTGTTTGATGGTTCGTCGGAGGTCATAGCGGGATTTCTTATAAGCGTCCGGGTTAGAGTCCCGTTCCTTGAAAGCGGCAGCTCTACCCTTTAGCTCAGTGCGGATGTTTCCTGTAATCCATGGCTTCTGGTTGGGGTATGTACGTACGGTCACTGTGGGGACGACATCATCGATGCACTTATTGATGAAGCCAGTGACTGATGTGGTGTACTCCTCAATGCTGTCTGAAGAATCCCTGAACATGTTCCAGTCTGTGCTAGCAAAACAGTCCTGTAGCTTAGCATCTGCGTCATCTGACCACTTTTTTATTAGCCGAGTCACTGGTGCTTCCTGCTTCAGTTTTTGCTTATAAGCAGGAATCAGGAGGATAGAGTTATGGTCAGATTTGCCAAATGGAGGGCGAGGGAGAGCTTTGTATGCGTCTCTGTGTGTGGAGTAAAGGTGGTCTAGAGTTTTTTCCCCTCTGGTTGCACATTTAACATGCTGGTAGAAATGAGGTAGAACGGATTTAAGTTTCCCTGCATTAAAGTCCCCTGCTACTAGGAGCGCTGCATCTGGATGAGCGTTTTCCTGTTGATTAATGGCCTTGTACAACTCATTCAGTGCAATCTTAATGCCAGCATTGGTTTGTGGTGGTAAATAGACAGCTATGAAAAGTATAGATGAAAACTCTCTTGGTAAATAGTGTGGTCTACAGCTTATCATAAGATACTCTACCTCAGGCGAGCAAAACCTTGAGACTTCCTTAGTATTTGATTTTGTGCACCAGCTGTTGTTTACAAAAATACAGAGACCGCCACCCCTCGTCTTACCCGAGTCTGCCGTTCTGTCCTGCCGATGTAGCGTATAGCCTGCTAGCTGAATGTTGTCATTGTTGTCATTCAGCCACGACTCCGTGAAACATAAGATATTACAGTTTTTAATGTCCCGTTGGTAGGATAACCGTAATCTTAAATCGTCCATTTTATTATCCAAAGCTTGAACGTTGGCTAATAGGATTGATGGGAGAGGCAGTTTACTCGTTCGCCGTCGGATCTTTACAAGGCACCCCGACCTACGTCCACGGTATCTCCGTCTCTTCCTCACGCGAATGACGGGGATCTGGGCCTTGTCTGGAGTCTGTAGAATATCCTTCGCGAACGCCTCGTTGAAAAAAAAGTGTTCGTCCAACGCGAGGTGAGTAATCGCTGTCCTGATATCCAGAAGCTCTCTTTGGTTATAAGAGACGATGGCATAAACATTATGTACAAAATAAATTACAAATAACGCGGAAAAACACACATAATAGTACAATTGGTTAGAGGGCTGTAAAACGGCAGCCATCTTCTTCCGGCGCTGTTCTGTACCGACTGCCACCACAGCTCTGTGAGTTATTCTGGACAATGGGAGCGTTCCAGGAATGCTTCATTTAGAATGTTCAGTTTAGAATGTTTTGGTTAGAATGTTTCACTTAGAATGTCTCGTTTAGAACACTCTGTTTAGTCCAAGCTGGGAAAGATAATGTCAATCATGGGTTTGGAAACATATCAAGACCTGGGGGTATGGTTTATGCTTTAGTCTCAGCATTTTAGGCAGCAATTTAAGAGGACGATTAAAATTGTAAATGAAAAGGGGGATTTCAATGGTGGTTACCACTGCACGCAACTTATCTGAAATGATAAACTCACTTTCTTGTCTGCAACTTTCACGTAGTACAACCTTTATATATTGGTTGAAATTCCATCACAGAGATTTAGCTAGTTGCAGAGACATAATCAGTAACTTTTATCAATCAATCAATCAATTTTATTTTATATAGCCCTTCTTACATCAGCTAATATCTCGAAGTGCTGTACAGAAACCCAGCCTAAAACCCCAAACAGCTAGTAATGCAGGTGTAGAAGCGTTTTATGAATAACGCCCTTCATATCCTAACACTCTTTCCCTCTCCAGCCGTCTCCACTCCAACAACCTGCACTGTGACTGTCACCTGTCCTGGTTGGCCCAGTGGTTAAGACAAAGGCCAACAATTGGTCTGTTCACCCAGTGCACAGCTCCATCCCCGCTTAGAGGACTCAACGTGGCTGAGATACAGAAACATGAGTTTACCTGCTCAGGTGAGACACACCCACCCATCCACCCACCCACCCACCCACAAACCCACCCACCCACCCACCCACTCCATTCCAACTCTCAGACACACTATTATTCCTGTTCAGATAGGACAATACAATATATCCAATATATCAGCTTAAAATTAACCCATGCTTCAACCTATAGTCCTTTCACATCTATTTACAAAGGACAGCAGAATAGGCCATTGAAGTCTTCCTGTTCCTGCCTGACACACACTCTGCTGTCTCTGTTGGTCACTGTTCCAGCTGCTTCTCCCCAGTGGATCTGTCCTGTCAGTCTGTTAACTCCACACCTGACACACCTGACACACACACACACACACACACACACACACACACACACACACACACACACACACACACACACACACACACACACACACACACACACACACACACACACACACACACACACACACACACACACACACACACACACACACACACACACACACACACACACACACACACACACACACACACACACACACACACACACACACACACACACACACACACACACACACACACACACACACACACACACACACACACACACACACACACACACACACACACATCCCTTGAGGGCCACATCACCCCAGGCAAGCCCTCAGGCTGTCCCAGCCTTGTTCATGTGGCTCCAGCTGTCAGCAGCTGGACTGGCTGCCAGAACCATGCCCTGTGAAAAACACTGCTGGCATGGGTACCCTCTTTCACTGACTACTCCCCCTCTACTCAGTTTTTCATAACACTATGCACACACATGCACACACACACATATATGCGTGCGCACACAAACACACAGACGCAGACAAACACACACACACACACACAGAGACAGCTGGCAGAGAGATGAATCAGAGACAAATAAAAGAAAGAGAGAGAGAAGAGTGTTTGACTGATAAAAGAGAGAGAGATGGAGAGAGAGAAAGCAGTTTAACTGATAAAAGAGAGAGAGATGGAGAGAGACGAAGCAGTTTGACTGATAAAAGAGAAAGATGGAGAGAGAGAGGAAGCAGTTTGACTGACAAAAGAGAGAGAGATGGAGAGAGAGGAAGCAGTTTGACTGACAAAAGAGAGAGAGATGGAGGGAGAGGAAGCAGTTTGACTGACAAAAGAGAGAGAGATGGAGAGAGATGGAGAGAGAGGAAGCAGTTTGACTGACAAAAAAGAGAGAGAGATGGAGAGAGATGGAGAGAGAGGAAGCAGTTTGACTGATAAAAGAGAGAGAGATGGAGAGAGAGGAAACAGTTTGACTGATAAAAGAGAGAGAGATGGAGAGAGATGGAGAGAGAGGAAGCAGTTTGACTGACAAAAGAGAGAGAGAGATGGAGAGAGGAAGCAGTTTGACTGATAAAAGAGAGAGAGGTGGAGGGAGAGAGGAAGCAGTTTGACTGACAAAAGAGAGAGAGATGGAGAGAGATGGAGAGAGAGGAAGCAGTTTGACTGACAAAAGAGAGAGAGAGATGGAGAGAGGAAGCAGTTTGACTGATAAAAGAGAGAGAGAAGGAGGGAGGAAGCAGTTTGACTGATAAAAGAGAGAGAGATGTAGAGAGAGGGAGCAGTTTGACTGACAAAAGAGAGAGAGATGGAGAGAGGAAGCAGTTTGACTGACAAAAGAGAGAGAGATGGAGAGAGAGAGGAAGCAGTTTGACTGATAAAAGAGAGAGAGATGGAGGGAGAGATGGAGGGAGAGAGGGAATAGTTTGTGAGAGAGAGAGAGAGAGAGAGAGAGAGAGAGAGAGAGAGAGAGAGAGAGAGAGAGAGAGAGAGAGAGAGAGAGAGAGAGAGAGAGAGAGAGAGAGAGAGAGAGAGAGAGAGAGAGAGAGAGAGAGAGAGAGAGAGAGAGAGAGAGCAGTTTGACATTCAGCCAGAATCAGACTGAGAGGTGAGGAGAACAGTCAGAGGACCAGATGGTGGGTTAGTCTCTCTCCAGAGAAACATCACTGATACGATGGTGGGTTAGTCTCTCTCCAGAGAAACATCACTGATCCGATGGTGCGTTAGTCTCTCCCCAGGGACCAACCACTGATACGATGGTGGGTTAGTCTCTCCCCAGGGACCAACCACTGATACGATGGTGGGTTAGTCTCTCCCCAGGGACCAACCACTGATACGATGGTGGGTTAGTCTCTCCCCAGGGACCAACCACTGATGCGATGGTGGGTTAGTCTCTCCCCAGGGACCAACCACTGATACGATGGTGGGTTAGTCTCTCCCCAGGGAACAACCACTGATACCTGCCTCATAGCTACAAGCCCCAGGGCAGATCTGATCTATAGTTCCTCACGTATCTCTAGCTGGCAGATTGTATCTATAGCCTCAGGGCATGCCTTTACATCAAATCACCCATTGATACACATTGATAATGTACTTAACACTGACCTTGGCTTTGGTGTGAATACATGAGTTGTAATGAGATTTACAAGCTTCTTTATGAGGACTAACCCTCTACACCTGGCCTGGCCTGGCTGGGTTATCACTGCTGAAACTGACCCTCCACACCTGACCTGGCCTGGTTGAGTTATCACTGCTGAGACTGACCCTCCACACCTGGCCTGGCTGAGTTATCACTGCTGAGACTGACCCTCCACACCTGGCCCGGCTGAGACCGGGAACTACCCCTCTTCTCAAGGCCATCTCACCACTACACCAGCTGTGGAGAGGGGGAGGATGTTTCAGTGTATGTGCATGTGTGTGTGTGTGTATGCATGTGTGTGTGCGTGTGTTCTCCATGGTTGTGATTTTTATAAATAAATAAATAAATATGCCATTTAGCAGACAGATTTTTTAACAGATTTTTACACAGCCATATGGCATGGCAGCAGCACAGACCATTACTATTCATCACCCAGGGAGGGGGTTCCAAAGCGTGGGAGTGTAGCGATTCATCAAACAGAGGGGGATAGGAATGAGAGGAGGACAGAGGAGATAGGGAGGGGTAAGGGAGGGGTAAGGGAGGGGTAACGGACGGGTAAGGGAGGGGTAAGGACTCAACATAACCTGAAAGGCCGCTCAGCAAGGAAGAAGCCACTGCTCCAAAACCTTCATTAAAAAGCCAGACTATGGTTTGCAACTGCACATGGGGACAAAGATCATACTTTTTGGAGAAATGTCCTATGGTCTGATGAAACAAAAATATAACTGTTTGGCCATAATGACCATTGTTATGTTTGGAGGAAAAAGGGGGACGCTTGCAAGCTGAAGAACGCCATCCCAACCGTGAAGCACGGGGGTGGCAGCATCATGCTGTGGGGGTGCTTTGCTGCAGGAGGGATTGGTGCACTTCACAAAATAGATGGCATCATGAAGAAGGAAAATGATGTGGATATATTGAAGCAACATCTCAAGACATCAGTCAGGAAGTTAAAGCTTGGTCGCAAATGGATCTTCCAAATGGACAATGACCCCAGGCATACTTCCAAAGTTGTGGCACAATGGCTTAAGGACAACAAAGTCAAGGCATTGGATTGGCCATCACAAAGCCCTGACCTCAATCCTATAGAAAATGTATGGGCAGAACTGAAAAAGCATGTGCGAGCAAGGAGGCAAAGATGACTCAGTTACACCATCTCTGTCAGGAGGAATGGGCCAAAATTCACCCAACTTATTGTGGGAAGCTTGTGGAAGGCCACCCGAAACATTTGACCCAAGTTAAAAAATGTAAAGGCAATGCTACCAAATACTAATTGAGTGTATGTAAACTTCTGACCCACTGGGAATGTGATGAAAGAAATAAAAGCTGAAAAAAATAATTCTCTCTACCATTATTCTGACATTTCACATTCTTAAAATAAAGTGGCGATCCTAACTGACCTAAGACAGGTTACAGACACACACACACACACACACACACACACACACACACACAAATACACACACACACTGTTCTGACTTGAGTGCAGCGCTGACCAGAAGATGAACTCCTTCTGAAAGGATCATTAGAGACTGGCTCGCTGGCACACACTCATGTTCCTTTCACTGTTTGTGTGTGTGTGTGTGCGTAAGTTTGTGTGTGTGTGTTGCATGTGTATGTGTGTTAGCTTGCTCTGGCCAGACAGGGACACCTGCAGGGGATTTCGGGTGGGGTGACGTTACTAGGGGGGAGGAGGGGGGAGTGATGGTGTTAGGGGGAGAGGGGGGAGACCAGCGGAAGTCCATTTAGCTCTGTGACTGGCGATCGGTCCCCTGCTCAAACACACACTTCCTGTCTAAATGAGAGGGGGAGGGGGGCCAGACTGAGATATGGCTTTTTCTTTGCAGCTCTGCTTAGAAGGTCAGCATCCCGGAGTCGCCTCTTACTGTTGATGTTGAGATTGGTGTTTTGCGGGTACTATTTAATGAAGCTGCCAGTTGAGGACCTGTGAGGCGTCTGTTTCTCAAACTAGACACTCTAATGTATTTGTCCTCTTGCTCAGTTGTGCACTGGGGCCTCCCACTCCTCTTTCTATTCTGGTTAGAGCCAGTTTGCGCTGTTCTGTGAAGGGAGTAGTACACAGCGTTGTACGAGATCTTCAGTTTCTTGGCAATTTCTCGCATGGAATAGCCTTCATTTCTCAGAACAAGAATAGACTGACGAGTTTCAGAAGAAAGTTCTTTGTTTCTGGCCATTTTGAGCCTGTAATCGAACCCACAATTGCTGATGCTCCAGATACTCAACTAGTCTCAAGAAGGCCGGTTGTATTGCTTCTTTAATCAGCACAACAGTTTTCAAAATGGTTTTCTAATGATCAATTAGCCTTTTAAAATGATAAACTTGGATTAGCAAACACAACGTGCCATTGGAACACAGGACTGATGGTTGCTGATAATGGGCCTCTGTACGCCTATGTAGATACTCCATTAAAAATCAGCCGTTTCTAGCTACAATAGCCATTTACATCATTAACAATGTCTACACTGTATTTCTGATCAATTTGATGTTAGCTCTGGCACCCCAATCGTGGAACAAGCTCCCTCACGACGCCAGGACAGCGGAGTCACTCACCACCTTCCGGAGACACTTGAAACCCCACCTCTTTAAGGAATACCTGGGATAGGATAAAGTAATCCTTCTACCCCCCCTTACCCCACCCCAAAGATAAAAAAAATTTTAAAATAAAAATAAAAATAAAAGATTTTAAAAAATAAAAAACATATTGTAAAGTGGTTATCCCACTGGCTATAAGGTGAATGCATCAATTTGTAAGTCGCTCTGGATAAGAGCGTCTGCTAAATGACGTAAATGTAAATTAAAATTTTAATGGACAAAAAAATTGTTTTTCTTTCGAAAACAAGGACATTTCTAAGTGACCCCAAACTTTTGAATGGTAGTGTACATAGACATGGAATCACTGGTCACTTTAATAATGGAACACTAGTCACTTTAATAATGTTTACATACTGTTTTACTCATTTCATATGTATATACTGTATTCTATTCTACTGTATTTTAGTCAATGCCACTCCGACACTGCTCGTCCTGCTCGTCCTAATATGTATATATTTCTTAATTCCATTCTTTTGAATTTAGATTTGTGTGTTTTGTTGTGAATTCCTAGATACTACTGCACTGTTGAAGTTAGGAACACAAGCATTTCGCTACACCCACAATAACATCTGCTAAATATGTGTATGTGACCAATAACATTTGATTTGATTTGATTTACATGTTAGATCAGGAGAGCTGTGCTCTTTATAACACCTGAACTGAGATCTGTCAAAACCCCTACATGTTAGATCAGGAGAGCTGTGCTCTGTATAACACTTGATCCGAGATCTGTCAAAACCCCTACATGTTAGATCAGGAGAGCTGTGCTCTCTACAACACCTGAACTGAGATCTGTCAAAACCCCTACATGTTAGATCAGGAGCACTGTGCTCTGTATAACACCTGATCCAAGATCTGTCAAAACCCCTACATGTTAGATCCGAGCAGAGCTACAATCACGCAGAGAGAAAAGCAGCTCAATGAAACGCATTGATGACATCGTTTTGGGATTTTGACACACACACAAACACACACATGCCTGCGTGGGCACACACACACACAGTGAATACTGTTATGAATTTCAATCTGACTCATTGCACATACTGACTCGTGGACTCAGTATGACTTGTGGACACAGTCATATCTGTGTAGTTTTTATCAATCCATTAAAGCCAGTCTAATCATAAAGCATGGCCCAGTGTTAGAGGTAAGTAGTTAAACGTCTATCATTAGTGCAATGGGCCGTGGGTTGGTGCCAGGAGTTTTACTGTGTAATGCCCTAGTATGCTAAATGGATCAGAATGACTGGTCTAATTCACACCTACATGCAGGCGCCTCCACAAGCTACGAGTCAGGGCTGTAATATGTGTGATCTGAATCAGTATCGCTAGGCACTAGAGTTTAGAAACACAAAGACAGCTAGCTATGACATATAGTCTATCTAGCACCATTAATTACCTCTAGGTCACAGGAGGCTGCTGAGGGGAGGATGGCTCATAATAATGGAACAGAGCGAATGGAATGGCATCAAACACATGGAAACAATGTGTTTGATGTATTTGATACCATTCCACACTCTTTCCGCTTCAGCAATTACCAAGAGCCCGTCCTCCCCAATTAAGGTGCCACCAACCTCCTGTGTTCTAGGAATGTGGTAAAGGG
This sequence comes from Coregonus lavaretus, assembly GCF_964263955.1. Taxonomy (NCBI): domain Eukaryota; kingdom Metazoa; phylum Chordata; class Actinopteri; order Salmoniformes; family Salmonidae; genus Coregonus; species Coregonus lavaretus. The sequence goes on along the minus strand of NC_140012.1, from coordinate 36,430,938 downwards.
AGGGAACTGGGCTGATTCCTATTGCTAGTCCCTGGATCTGTCCCAGTCCCACTGAGCAGTAGGATCTGTCCCAGTCCCACTGAGCAGTAGAATCTGTCCCAGTCCCGCTGAGCAGTAGGATCTGTCCCAGTCCCACTGAGCAGTAGGATCTGTCCCAGTCCCACTGAGCAGTAGGATCTGTCCCAGTCCCACTGAGCAGTAGGATCTGTCCCAGTCCCGCTGAGCAGTAGGATCTGTCCCAGTCCCGCTGAGCAGTAGGATCTGTCCCAGTCCCGCTGAGCAGTAGGATCTGTCCCAGTCCCGCTGAGCAGTAGGATCTGTCCCAGTCCCGCTGAGCAGTAGGATCTGTCCCAGTCCCGCTGAGCAGTAGGATCTGTCCCAGTCCCACTGAGCAGTAGGATCTGTCCCAGTCCCACTGAGCAGTAGGATCTGTCCCAGTCCCACTGAGCAGTAGGATCTGTCCCAGTCCCACTGAGCAGTAGGATCTGTCCCAGTCCCACTGAGCAGTAGGACTTTCTCCTGTCATCAATAAAACAGGACACACACACACACATACCCACATAAACACACATACACACACACTCGCGCAGAGGGAAAGGGAGCTGATCAAATATTAATAGTAGGAAAGTCAAAACCCAGCAGCTCAGTAATGCAGAGTAAATGAGGCCATTTACAAGTCTGTTTTATACACTTTTCTAGGTTATGCTGAAAATACTAGAGCAACACACACACACACACACACACACACACACACACACACACACACACACACTCGTACACACGCACACACGCACACACGCACACGCACACACACACACACGCACGCACACACACACACACACACACGCACGCACGCACGCACGCACGCACGCACACACACACACACACACACACACACACACACACACACACACAAACAGACACATACACACGTGCACACACACACACACACACATGCGCACACACACACACACAGACAGACACACACATATGGGCGGGCACACACACACACACAAACACACTGTCATCTTTGACAAGGGCGTTGCATTTCAAACAAATATCGGGAGACATTTTCAGTGGGATGTGTATCCTGTATGCAAATTGTCTGCCGTCTTCAGTTTTTGGAGAACAAACGTAAACAAGAAGCAAGAGAGCGTGGAGAGGAGACGAGGGTGAGAGAGGAGACGAGGGTGAGAGAGGAGACGAGGGTGAGAGAGGAGACGAGGGTGAGAGAGGAGACGAGCGTGGAGAGGAGACAAGGGTGAGAGAGGAGACGAGGGTGAGAGAGGAGACGAGGGTGAGAGAGGAGACGAGGGTGAGAGAGGAGAGATGGCGGGGGTGGAGGAGCTGAATTAGCAAAATAAAGAGAATTCCACGTAGAGTTAGAACATGATGAGAACACAGACGTACAGATACAGGAGAAGATCAATGGAGATGATTGAAAAGACGTCAATATGCATGTCATTGTGTCTCAAATGAAAAACTCACACAACATTCAGACATGCTATTCCATTAGATATGTCATGAAATACGACCAACTTTTGATGAGTTCATATCCAACTGAGAATTGGGTGTGAGACACTGACACACCATCTGACAGACTACATATCACATGTTAATGTTCCTCTATGTGTATGTCAAAACATTCAGGGGAATATCCCTGGGAAGGCCTGCACGCTCCAAGACCTCTCCATCACAGTTGACAACATTACGGTGTCCCCCTCCCAAAGTGCAAATAACCTTGGCGTGACCCTGGATAACACCCTGTTGTTCTCTGCAAACATCAAAGCAGTGACTCGCTCCTGCAGGTTCATGCTCTACAACATCCGTATGACCCTACCTCACACAGGAAGCGGCACAGGTCCTAATCCAGGCACTTGTCATCTCCCGTCTGGACTACTGCAACTCGCTGTTGGCTGGGCTCCCTGCTTATGCCATCAAACCCCTGTAACTTATCCAGAACGCCGCAGCTCTCCTGGTGTTTAACCTTCCCAAGTTCTCCCATGTCACCCCGCTCCTCCGCACACTTCACTGGCTTTCAGTTGAAGCTCGCATCCACTACAAAACCATGATACTTACCTACGGAGCAGCAAGAGGAACTGCACCTCCCTACCTTCAGGCTATGCTCAAACCCTACACCCCAGCCCAAGTCCTCTGTTCTGCCACCTCTGGTCTCTTGGCCCTCCCACCCCTACGGGAGAGCAGCTCCCGCTCTGCCCAGCTATTCTCTGTCCTTGCACCCCTATGGTGGAACCAGCTTCCCCCTGAAGCAAGGACAGCACAGTCCCTCCCCATCTTCTGAAAACGTCTGAAACGCTACCTCTTCAAAGAGTATCCTAGCTATCTTAAGATGAATGCACTAACTGTACGTCGCTCTGGATAAGAGCGTCTGCTAAATGCTAAAAATGAATCTGGCCTGACTTCATTTGCAAGTTAATGTCTTCTCTCTCTGTCAGAAGTTGACATGTATGTCTTCTGGTTTTGCAGCTGTTATAGTTAAGATGCACACTAGTGGAAAAGCCTTAACACTAGTGGAAAAGCCTTAATACTGGTGGAAAAGCCTTAACACTAGTGACAACCTTAAAGGGATAGTTTTAGTTAGGGATTTTGACAATTAAAGTATTGAATTATTGAACTGGGAGAGTTTCTCTTCTACTCTCTTCTACACAGAAGGCACACACACACACACACACACACACACACACACACCACTTTCTCTTTTTTTCCAGTCGCTGCCCAAACCCCCCGGTCTGATCAGTCCCCTGCCTATTCTGTAATCCTGTTTACACTGGCCACCCTTAACAGGACATTAACCTCTCCTCCTCCCTCTCTCTTCCCATCCCTCTCGCTCTCCTCTCCCACTCTCTCGCTCTCTCTGTCTCCAGGTCACTCAGAGAGCTCCGGCTTGCAGCCTTGCAGCCTAGGGGGAGGTTCGTGCCCTGCCATGTGTACCTGCAGTAACAACATTGTGGACTGCAGAGGGAAAGGCCTCACAGCTATACCAGCCAACCTTCCTGACACCATGGCAGAGATGTAAGCACCATGCTGTCTTGTATGTTGGCAATTAGCTGACCTAAATACATCCCCCCTGTTGGCATAAACCCCAGAGTAAGGTGATATATTTCAGTGGAATCCAGGGATATCCACAGCTTGAATTGGCTCTGATGCGAGAAAGTGTGTGTGTGTGTATGTGTGCGTGCGGATCCTGTAAAGCTGATCAGACTGTCTTACCTCTCTCTCTCCCGTCTTAGTTTACATCCCTCTTATCAGCAGTCATATCTGCACCAGGTATTAACCCCTTCTAAATAATAATAATATGCCACTTAGCAGACGCTTTTATCCAAAGCGACTTACAGTCATGTGTGCATACATTTTAACGTATGGGTGGTCCCAAGGATCGAACACACTACCCTGGCGTTACAAGCACCATGCTCTACCAATTGAGCTACAGAGGACCACAACATGGGTCCACAACATGGGGTCCTAAACATGGGCTCTGGAAACTCTCTGTATCTACAGCAGTACAGAACCAACACTAAAGTAAGAAAAAACCTTGGTCACTGAGGGGGCAAAAATATTTGATGTCCTTTGACACTTCTGGCAGTGTACCTTTGAAGCAAAAATGATGTTTTGCTTGCCTGCCTGGTATTGCTGCGTATCAAAGATATGAGTTCTTAGTTTCACCAAACCACTCTAAATGGGTCAGGGTTATTAGGGAACATCCATGCTGGGTTAGTGTGTGTGCGTGTGCTTGTGCGTGTGGTGCGTGCATTAGTGTGTGTGTACTGACCCTTGCTGGGTGGGTATTTATAAACAGCCCAGACTCCTTAGGGGTCGATGAGACCCAGAGACTAGTTGTCTATCTTCCCCGGTATCCCTTAATGACCCATAAACTCCACTGAAGTTATTTATCTCTCTCTGGTAATGTCCTTCTAATGTCCCTGTCCCTAGATCTATGTAACCAATAAGATCTCTGCTAGAGTCAGCAGCACTGGAAGGTGAAAGATAGGTATCTCTACTCACAATGTTCCCTGATAGAGATTTCATTCGTTTTTATCCTCTTTCAAAGCTTACGAAAGGATAATAAATGGTTCTGATTTAGAATAAATCAGAATAAGCGTTCTAGTTGTTCTATTTTGCCACGCCTAGGCATAATACTATTCCCTTCATCCCTCCTCTGTTCCCTCTTTCCCTCCCTCAATTTCTCCTTTCCTACCCACCAGAGCTTCTTGTTTGAAGTGTTATCCCCACTGCAGTCTCTCTTCCCCTACTCCTCTTTCCCTCCTGTGACCTCTCCTGCCTCTTCTCCTGGTCCTGCTCCCTCTCTCAGCCCACTTTACTACCCCTACCCCAGGATCAGTGAGGGAGGAAGAGGGGGAGGAAAGGAGGAGAGAGGTCTGTTCAGTAATTCTCCACAGCAGGTCTGATGTGAGCTCTTGAAGTTCATTATAAAATCAGTTTCGATTACATGTAGAGGCAGAATGCTGGATATCAAGGCCAAGACTAACGGTTGGTTAATGAACCACTCCAGCCCTGACACATACACGCACACACACACACACACACACACACACACACACACACACACACACACACACACACACACACACACACACACACACACACTTCTCATTACTTACACATGGAGAGCTATGCCTCTCTCTGCTGCTTGTTAATGAAAGACAGTTTTGTGTTTTTGGGTTATGAGACATGAGATCTGAAAACTGGAGAGATATTACAGCCCTCTGTAGTTAGTTAGTTACTTAGTTAGTCTGTCCCTGGTAGGCCTATTAGGAGTGTGGGTCTGTAGTTAGTTAGTTAGTCTGTTCCTGGTAGGGTTGTTAGGAGTGTGGGTCTGTAGTTAGTTAGTTAGTCTGTCCCTGGTAGGCCTATTAGGAGTGTGGGTCTGTAGTTAGTTAGTTAGTCTGTCCCTGGTAGGCCTATTAGGAATGTGGGTATGTAGTTAGTTAGTTAGTCTGTCCCTGGTAGGGTTGTTAGGAGTGTGGGTCTGTAGATAGTTAGTTACTTAGTTAGTCTGTTCCTGGTAGGGTTGTTAGGAGTGTGGGTCTGTAGTTAGTTAGTTAGTCTGTCCCTGGTAGGGTTGTTAGGAGTGTGGGTCTGTAGTTAGTTAGTTAGTCTGTTCCTGGTAGGGTTGTTAGGAGTGTGGGTCTGTAGTTAGTTAGTTAGTTAGTCTGTTCCTGGTAGGGTTGTTAGGCGTGTGGGTCTGTAGTTAGTTAGTTAGTCTGTCCCTGGTAGGGTTGTTAGGAGTGTGGGTCTGTAGTTAGTTAGTTAGTCTGTCCCTGGTAGGGTTGTTAGGAGTGTGGGTCTCTAGTTAGTTAGTTAGTCTGTTCCTGGTAGGGTTGTTAGGAGTGTGGGTCTGTAGTTAGTTAGTTAGTTAGTCTGTTCCTGGTAGGGTTGTTAGGAGTGTGGGTCTGTAGTTAGTTAGTTAGTCTGTTCCTGGTAGGGTTGTTAGGAGTGTGGGTCTGTAGTTAGTCTGTTCCTGGTAGGGTTGTTAGGAGTGTGGGTCTGTAGTTAGTCTGTCCCTGGTAGGGTTGTTAGGAGTGTGGGTCTGTAGTTAGTTAGTTAGTCTGTCCATGGTAGGCCTATTAGGAGTGTGGGTCTGTAGTTAGTTAGTTAGTCTGTCCCTGGTAGGGTTGTTAGGAGTGTGGGTCTGTTGTTAGTTAGTTAGTCTGTTCCTGGTAGGGTTTTTAGGAGTGTGGGTCTGTAGTTAGTTAGTTAGTCTGTTCCTGGTAGGGTTGTTATGAGTGTGGGTCTGTAGTTAGTTAGTTAGTCTGTTCCTGGTACGGTTGTTAGGAGTGTGGGTCTATAGTTAGTTAGTTAGTCTGTTCCTGGTAGGGTTGTTAGGAGTGTGGGTCTGTAGTTAGTTAGTTAGTCTGTTCCTGGTAGGGTTGTTAGGAGTGTGGGTCTGTAGTTAGTTAGTTAGTCTGTTCCTGGTAGGGTTGTTAGGAGTGTGGGTCTGTAGTTAGTTAGTTAGTCTGTTCCTGGTAGGGTTGTTAGGAGTGTGGGTCTGTAGTTAGTTAGTTAGTCTGTTCCTGGTAGGGTTGTTAGGAGTGTGGGTCTGTAGTTAGTTAGTTAGTCTGTTCCTGGTAGGGTTGTTAGGAGTGTGGGTCTGTAGTTAGTTAGTTAGTCTGTTCCTGGTAGGGTTGTTAGGAGTGTGGGTCATTAGTTAGTTAGTTAGTCTGTTCCTGGTAGGGTTGTTAGGATTGTGGGTCACCCTCTGAATGGTTAGATTAGAGGAAAATATTACAATAAGTAGTATACTGTATATCTTTTAGATAGACTCAGTCTTTCAATTTTTCTTAGTAGGGGGCTGACTGTTGGCAACCGTAAAAATACTGTTGATTTCTTACCAAAAACAAACCATACCTTTCCCATTACTTCACATGGAACCGAGTTCTACATTTTACTGCAGATGCATCATGTAAATCACGCATCTCGTTTACTTTAAACATGCATAAATTGTTGCCGCCATTTTAGGACATCACATAATGAGAGGTTTTGGTAAAAATTATAAACACTGTGAGCAATACAGTTGTTTGTGAAAATGTCTCGGTTGTTTCCTGTTGGCTACAACAGGAAACAATCTATTTCTGTCTCATAGTGCAGATGCCTTTGTTATATAGCCAGAAGAGTAGACTCCGCTGTGTGTATGTCTCTCTGTCTGAATAGCTGACCGCACTATGTCTTTAACCTTAATGAAAACCATGCCCATAGACTAATGAATACAATTAGAACTATTGATTATATTTATACACACAGAGACAGACACCTGATTAATGGGTTGACAGGCGTTGATTCTCCATGTCAAGGCTACTTGTTTCTCTTTGCTTGGTTGATTGGAAAAGGAGGGATGTAGAGATAGAGAGGTAAGGATGGAGGAAGGGAGGGAGGGAGGGAGGGATGGAGGCCACAGGCCTGGTCTGGAGGACAGAGGAATCAATGACTGTGTGTGTGTGTGTGTGTGTGTGTGTGTGTGTGTGTGTGTGTGTGTGTGTGTGTGTGTGTGTGTGTGTGTGTGTGTGTGTGTGTGTGTGTGTGTGTGTGTGTGTGTGTGTGTGTGTGTGTGTGTGTGTGTGTGCGTGTGCGTGTGCGTGTGCTTGCGTGTGCGTGTGCGTGTCTGTGTGTTTGCGTGTGTGTGTGTGTGTGTTTGCGTGCATGTGCTTGCGTGTGTGTGCGTGAGTGTGTCCTGACCCTGATTGATTCCTCTGTACTCCTCTAAGCTCACATGTCTGTCTCCTGAGGTCTTTGTCACGGTGGAGACTCAGTCATTTGATGTATTGATCTGAGAAGGGGGATTGAGAGACTAATTAATGCTGTCTGGAAGGCTTGTGTCCCACACTGACATACCCCGACACACACTCAAACACACACTCAGACATACTCCTATATTTAAAAAAAAACTTGCATACACTTAAAGGAAAGGTTCACCCATTTTGAATATATTGTTTTTGTGCATCTCTGAGTAATGTTCTATCGATTCCCTGGGTCATTTCATGTTTTCATGTGTATCTGAGTTATTGGCGTTCAAGTTGGCCGAAATCCGGCCGTTATTGCATAGCACTGTGATGAGGTCACTCTGACTCCACTGGAAGTTAATAGGAATATGACTTTTAGATCATGAAAACGTCTATCATACATGTCAGATTTCAATACTGGCCGATATCATAACTCTGGAAAATGTATTCTCTCAAATGAGCCATTGATCATGTTTTTGCCATATTCCTACCTCGAGAAATGTCCAATTTAACGGAGGGTCTAGCACATTTGTCCTATTTGTCTGCCTCTTTAGTCCAGCATTGGTGGACTAAAGTGGTGCCAGAGATATTATAGAAATACCACCCAGCAGACTGTCTACCAATCGCGGTTGCTAAGCTAATTGTCACGCAATCCCTTCTCAAAGTCAGTGTATATGTCGAGAAACTTGCCTATTTTCCTCGAAGGTATGTAATGTCACGATTCCAAAGCTATTAGATACTACAGATAGCAAGTTAATTATCTCACATCTCGGAAAATATTTGTAATGTTGTACTTCTTGTTGATGAAATTCGTGCTAATGTTGGGTTTTTGAGCTAGCGACCAATAGACTCCCATTCACTCCTTGAAGGAGAGAGCTCCTTGTCCCAGAATCGCCCAGAATGCACCACCCGGCCCATTGTACATCTGCAAATGTTAGACTCCACTCTATGAGGCACATCGATCTGCAAGTTGAACATGGTGAGATTGTAGACTCCTAAAATGATTGTGCAGTTTGTTTAGGCGATTTTACAACTAATTAGCTAGGTTACAAGTGTCTTCGTTGACATTTTCAACCTCTCCCTGACCGAGTCTGTAATACCTACATGTTTCAAGCAGACCACCATAGACCCTGTAACCAAGAACGCCAAGGTAACCTGCCTAAATGACTACCGCCCCATAGCACTCACATCTGTAGCCATGAAGTGCTTTGAAAGGCTGGTCATGGCTCACAACACCATCATCCCAGAAACTCTAGACCCACTACAATTAGCATACCGCCCCAACATATCCACAGATGACGCAATCTCTATTGCACTCCACACTGCCCTTTCCCACCTGGACAAGAGGAACATCTACGTGAGAATGCTGTTCGTTGACTACAGCTCAGCGTTCAACACAATAGTGCCCTAAAAAGCTCATCACTAAGCTAGGACCCTGGGACTAACCACTTCCCTCTGCAACTGAATCCTGGACTTCCTGAAGAGCCGACCCCAGGTTGTAAGATTAGGCAACAACACATCTGCCACGCTGATCCTCAACACAGAGCCCCCTCAGGGGTGTGTGCTCAGTCTCCTCCTGTACTCCCTGTTCACCCATCACTATGTGGCCACACACGACTCCAACACTATCATTAAGTTTGCCGACGACACAACGGTGGTAGGCCTGATCGCCGACAACGATGAGACAGCCTATAGGGAGGAGGTCAGAGACCTGGCAGTGTGGTGCCATGACATGAACCTCTCCCTCAACGTGAGGAAGACAAAGGAGCTGAACGTGGACTACAGGAAAAGGAGGGCCAAGCACGCCCCATTCACATCGACAGGGCTTTAGTGGAGCGGGTTGATAGATTCAAGTTCCTTGGTGTCCACCTCACTAACAAACTATCATGGTCCAAACACACCAAGACAGTCGTGAAGAGGGCAAGACAACGTATATTCCTCCTCAGGACACTGAAAAGATTTGGCATGGGTCCTCAGATCCTCAAAAACCCCCGCATATTGACTCAGTACCCCCTGTATATAGTCTAGTTATTGTTATTTTATTGTGTAACTTTTTTTTGTGTTTATTTACTATAAATTTGTATTGCAAATATTTTCTTAATTATCCTCTTAAGGATCGGACCCTTTTTTTTAAAAATGTTCGCCTAAAATGACATACCCAAAACTAACTGCCTGTAGCTAAGGACCTGAAGCAAGGATATGCATATTCTTGATACCATTTGAAAGGAAACACTTTGAAGTTTATGGAAATGTGAAACTAATGTAGGAGAATATAACACATTAGATCTGGTAAAAGATAATACAAACACAAAAACATGCGTTTTCTATTATTGTGTGTGTGCAAAGTTTGAGATTGATCCAGTGAAGCATTGCAATACTGGACTATTTTGTATCAAGTCTGCCCAAATGTGCGGAATTGGTAAATTGATACATTTTCAAGTACATAACTATATAGAACATACAAAAATGATATGGTAATACAAAATGTAAGTTTACACACTCCCAGGAATGTCATGCATGATGGATCATTAGCTTATACACTAACTTTCACACATCTAGATGGCCGGGCGGGGTGGGTGTGGAGCCAGAGACATCAGGGGTTCAAACTGTAGAACCCAGTTCCCTACATTTGAATAAAAAAATTGATTTTATTAAACAAAACTATGCTACATTTTTTCTCTGGGACCCTTAGGATGACAAATCAGAGCAAGATTACTGAATGTAAGTACATTATTTACCTTCAGAGATGAATGTATCAAACCAGTTTCTGTGATAAGTTTTTTGTTGTTGTGCACTCTCCTCAAACAATAGCATGGTATTTTTTCACTGTAATAGCTACTGTAAATTGGACAGAGCAGTTATATTAACAAGAATTTAAGCTTTCTGCCGATATAAGACATGTCTATGTCCTGGAAAGTTTGCTGTTACTTACAACAGTCATGCGAATCACATTAGCGCACGTTAGCTCAACCATCCCGTATACGGGACACCGATCCCGTGGAGGTAAAAAAAAAACACTGCATTGTTGGTTGGCTTGTAAGTAAGCATTTCACGGTAAGGTTTACACCTGTTGTATTTGGCGCATGTGACAAATACATTTGATTTGATGTTATTTGTTATTATTGTGTGTAGCTACGTTTGCTAGCTAGCCAGCCAGACAGACCACAGAGAGATTTGATAGTCGACTTGAGCTGCAACAGATTTCCACAACGATTTTCCATGTTGCTGCAAACCTTATTATAACGACAAAATGAAATATTTGTTCACAAAAAATATTGTTCTCACATATTTGTGTTATTTAACACTGTAAACTAAAGGACTGAGTGGTTTTGGGTGGATTTTTCCTTTAATGCTCTCCTCAGAACTTCTTCACACTCTCCCGCAAGCACGTAGACACGCAGGCATGCATTCGCACACACACACACATGCACACACACACACACACAAACACACACACACACAGAGATTGTTCACCAGACAGTGTTTTCTACAATAACCTGGGATCTCGTGATCCAGACCTGATGATAGAAGGAATTAAACCAAAACACCCTGAGATCACAACGCTGTGACACAAACACACTGGACACACACACACATAGAACATGACTACCGCAGGAATCTGTGGTCTGGAATAACAGCTATCCTAAGAATGTCAATTATACAGCTCTATCCGTCCAAAGCTGGAGGCCCACAGCTTTGAACCAGAACCATTTACCTCCAATGAATGGACACAAACACACACACACACACACACACACACACACACACACACACACACACACACACACACACACACACACACACACACACACACAGACAGACACACAAACAGACACACACACACACACACAGACAGACAGCATGAAAACATTAAAAGCATGTGGGATTTATCCTGTCCAGACCAATCACTCTGAAACAGACTACAGTCTAAAGCTGTCTGCTCTGCTTATCTAGCCAGGTTGGAGATTTAAAATCATATTTTATCAAACTAGACATCCTATCACAACATGCAGCTGGACATGTGAACAGGAGTGGCTTTGTTATTCTTAGTGTCTTGGAGAGTCTTGAACAGGAGTGACCTGTTGTTCTAGCCCTGTTCTTGAAATTACATACATGGGGCTCAGTTGCTATTTTAAAGATGTGGCTCTGAAAAACTGATGATACCCCTTTACGTGTGCTGAAATAAGGCTGAAAAACTGATGATAACCCTTGAAGTGTTCTGTATTAAGGCTGAAACACTGTGGTACTGGTGGGCCTCATTCCCATCAGGCCACCTCAGTTTGGTCCTAATATCCAAACTCCCCCTCCCTCTTCCCCAGCCCTCTCTCTAGACCCATTCATATTTACCAGCCCTAGCCCTATCCCAGGCCAATCCCACAGCCCCTGCCCTGGCCAGAACCACAACCAGAGCCCCATACCCCAAGCAAAGCCACAGCTCGAGCCACAGCTCCAGCAGAATGCAGCCCCAGCCTTGGCTGTTTATCTGTAGGTCAGTTCACAGCTTTTAAAACTGGCCTTAATGAGGCTCAGAGGAGGTTAGAGGACTGGATCAGAGCAGGGCTGGAGAGAGACAGCTGTCTGCATGCCCTGCCACACCACCACTCAACCACACGCACACATGCACATGCTCAGACACACATGCACGCACACACTCATGCATGCACACACACACACACGCATGCACGCATGCATGCACGCATGCATGCACGCAGGCACGCACGCACGCACACACACACACACACACACACACACACACACACACACACATACACACACACACACACACACTGGCAGCCGTGTACACACACACACACACACCAACGCAACTAATAGGGTTCAGAGCCCTGTACTTACTGCCTCTCAAGGCCTGTTTCTCCTGAACATCTGAGACTGATTACTGTACGTCTGTGACTTTCAGTTTCCACCGTTAGGAAATTTGTGTATGTGTGAGAGAGAGAGAGTGAGAGAGTTAGAAAAGAGAGCAGTGCCACACACACCTATGTGATGTCTGAAGACACTTCTATGATGTCTGTAGTCTCCAGCATTGCTCTGTCACATGTCCCTCCTTTCACACACCTGTGTACAGACAGATTGACGGACGTGTGGTTGACAGATTGACGGACGTGTGGTTGACAGATTGACGGAAGTGTGGTTGTGTCTGACTCTGAGTGCTTATATGACCCAGACAGGGCAGACAGTTCTCTGACCAGTCTTCATGTTCCACTGTGTTCCTCCATGTCTCTCCCTGTTCCTCCACTGTGTTCCTCCACGTCTCTCCCTGTTTCTCCGCTGTGGTCCTCCATGTTTCACCCTGTTCCTCCACTGTGTTCCTCCATGTCTTTCCCTGTTCCACTGTGTTCATCCATGTCTCTCCCTGTTCCACTGTGTTCCTCCATGTCTCTTCCTGTCCCTCTATGTTCCTCCATGTCTCTCCCTGTTCCACTGTGTTCCTCCATGTCTCTTCCTGTCCCTCTATGTTCCTCCATGTCTCTCCCTGTTCCACTGTGTTCCTCCATGTCTCTTCCTGTCCCTCTATGTTCCTCCATGTCTCTCCCTGTTCCACTGTGTTCCTCCATGTCTCTTCCTGTCCCTCTATGTTCCTCCATGTCTCTCCCTGTTCCACTGTGTTCCTCCATGTCTCTTCCTGTCCCTCTATGTTCCTCCATGTCTCTCCCTGTTCCACTGTGTTCCTCCATGTCTCTTCCTGTCCCTCTATGTTCCTCCATGTCTCTCCCTGTTCCACTGTGTTCCTCCATGTCTCTTCCTGTCCCTCTATGTTCCTCCATGTCTCTCCCTGTTCCACTGTGTTCCTCCATGTCTCTCCCTGTTCCTCTATGTTCCTCCATGTCTCTCCTTGTTCCTCTATGTTCCTCCATGTCTCTCCCTGTTTCTCTCTCCTCCAGACTTGTTTATTGTTCTAGAGATGTTATAACATAACTTATGACTCACACACAGAACAGGAAGTGATCTTTATTAACGAACCAGGGGAGGCGAGGGGAGACACACACACACACACAAACACACACACAAGGACACAGTTGCACGTGCACGCACACAGACACACACACACACACACTCACATTGTGGATGAAGGAAGTTGGCAGTATTGACCTGACCAATTACCATGGGTCTGTAATGATGTACGACTACTCTGCTTTGTTTCTATAGTGATCTCTGTTGGTTTACTACCTGATGGTATCTATATCTCTCTTTCTCCATGTCTCCTTCTCTCTCAAATCTCTTTTCTCCATCTCTCCCTCTCTCCATCTCTCTGTATCCCTGTCTCCATATCTCTGTCTCCATCTCTCCCTCTGTCTGTCTCCATCTCTCCCTCTCTCTGTCTCCATCCTTCCCTCTCTCTGGCTCCTTCTCTCCTTCTGTCTGTCTCCATCTCTCCCTCTCTCCCTCCATCTCTCCCTCTCTGTCTCCTTCTCTCCTTCTGTATGTCTCCTTCTCTCCCTCTCTCCCTCTCTCTGTCTCCATCCCTCCCTCTCTCTGTCTCCATCTCACCCTCTCTCTGTCTCCATCTCTCATCTCTATTTTCTCCTTCTCTCCCTCTCTCTCTCTCTCTCTCTCTCTCTCTCTCTCTCTCTCTCTCTCTCTCTCTCTCTCTCTCTCTCTCTCTCTCTCTCTCTCTCTCCTCTCTCTCTCTCTCTCTCTCTCTCTCTCTCTCTCTCTCTCTCTCTCTCTCTCTCTCTCTCTCTCTCTCTCTCTCTCCTCTCTCTCTCTCTCTCTCTCTCTCTCTCTCTCTCTCTCTCTCTCTCTGTCTCCTTCTCTCCCTCTGTCTGTCTCTTTCTCTTCTTCTCTCCATCCCTCTCTTTCCTCCCCATCTCTGTCTCTCTCTAGTCGTCTGGAGCAGAATGGGATCAAGTCAGTTCCTCCCGGCGCCTTCTCTCCGTACAAGAAGCTGCGCAGGATGTAAGTATAAACTCTCTAGGGCTGAAGTACACTAAGTACACTTCCTCTAGGGCTGAAATACACTAAGTACACTTCCTCTAGGGCTGAAATACACTAAGTACACTTCATCTAGGGCTGAAATACACTAAGTACACTTCCTCTAGGGCTGAAATACACTAAGTACACTTCCTCTAGGGCTGAAGTACACTAAGTACACTTCCTCTAGGGCTGAAGTACACTAAGTACACTTCCTCTAGGGCTGAAAAATAGATGTATAGAAAGAACACTAGCTGTAGGGCTGAAGTATGGATGTAAGAATATAGTCTCTAGGGCTGAAGAACACATGTAAGTACACTAGCTGTAGGGCTGAAGTATTGATGCAAGTATATACTCTCAAGGGCTGAAGTACACTAACTACACTTCCTCTAACGCTGAAGAACAGATGTACTGTAAATACACCAGACTAATTTCACAACCCAATTTACTGCACCTAAAAAAAAGAACTGGTGATATGTTGACAATGTACTTTGTTGTCGGACCAGAGGGCACAGGGGTCCAATCAAAGCACAATTAGTAAATCTTACCTTCTCAGTTTCATGTCACAACCCAAACTGTTAGATTCAGACTAAGAGAAGGAAAATGTACAGGGGTGTCTGGCTGTAGAAGGCTACAGAAGGATACAAGCTGAAACCTCTCCACTGTAATAACACCTCTCATGTTTCAGTGCTGGGACTTTATTCTCAGCCTGCTTAGAGTGTCTGTCTGACTGAGTAGGCACACTATAAACTGTGGCAGAGATGATTATGGATATGATGATTATATGATATGATATTGGGGAAGGAGAGAGTGCTGGAATGAAGGGTTTTCTCATTCCCTGCTTCTCTCCCCCTTTCTGTCCTACTTACGGGGGGATTTGCAGTCCAGTAGTATCTCAGCCTCACCAACCACCCGCTAACCAGCCCACCCCTAAAATACAAGAGCTACTGGTCACAACTAGCGTGTGCTGGATTGAAGACTGAGGATTCCTCCTCCTCTCCTCCTCTCCACTCTGTCCTACCTACGGCAGTGATTTCCAGTCAAGTAGTACCTCAGACTCCAGTGCACCCACCAACCAGTCGCTAACCAAATTAGCCCTAAAATACATGGGCTACTGGTCACGGCTAACCACAGGCAAACACTATGTTAGACAGCAACCCCATGCCAACCTCGACATCTTTCACTCTCGCTCTCCATTCCTTACCCCTTGCACGCTACTCCTGCATTTCAGTCTGTTTGTTTTGACAATGCAAGTATATCGTCTGGATGATGAATAAAGCCTATAGCTGTAACAAGACAGATCACTACAGATTAGTGGCGGTTGGTGCCGTTTAAGATGAGGGAGGACAAAACATATTTTTCACGAGCATGGCCTTATTCTATTACAGCATATTAGATGACTGTCATTCATATTCCATTCACCCAGCTCAATGTAACATCAATAGGTTTAGGCTACTACATGATACTCCAATTTTCCCTATACCCATTATGAGGTTGCAACAACCTAGCCTATGATTGAAAGTTTACAATGTAGTTGCACAGGTCGAGAGAAATTTGAGTAATCAAGGTGAAAGACATTGACACATTCAAAACTGCCTTGCACAATCTTGCCTGCATCTAGCTGATCTAGGGCGTAAACATTAGTCCAACAGTTGCAAATGAGAGTTTCTATTGGACAAATTCAGGTATGTTTAACAAACGTTTTTCAACAGAATCGACGGAATGAATACACTCCTGATCACCACAAACACACAACTTTCATAGCAGCCACGTACACTACCAGGAAAAAGTTTGGACACACCTACTCATTCAAGTACTATTTTCTACATTGTAAAATATTAGTGAAGACATCAAAACTATGAAATAACACATATGGAATGATGTAGTAACCAAAAAAGTGTTAAACAAACCAAAAATATTTTATATTTGAGATTCTTCAAATAGCCACCTTTTGCCTTGATGACAGCTTTGCACACTCTTGGCATTCTCTCAACCAGCTTCATGGGGTAGTCACATGGAATGCATTTCAATTAACAGGTGTGCCTTCTTAAACATTTTTTAAAAAATCCTTGAGCCAATCAGTTGTGTTGTGACAAGGTAGGGGGGTATACAGAAGATAGCCCTATTTGGTAAAAGACTCAAATAAGTAAAGAGTCCATATTATGGCAAGAACAGCTCAAATAAGCAAAGAGAAACAACAGTCCATCATTACTTTAAGACATGAAGGTCAGTCAATACGGAACATTTTTGCAGTCGCAAAAACCATCAAGCGCTATAATGAAACTGGCTCTCCTGAGGACCACCACAGGAAAGGAAGACCCAGAGTTACTTCTGCTGCAGAGGATATGTTCATAAGAGTTACCAGCCTCAGAAATTGCAGCCCAAATAAATGCTTCACAGAATTGAAGTAACAGACACATCTCAACATCAACTGTTCAGAGGAGACTGTGTGAATCAGGCCTCCATGGTCGAATTGTTGCAAAGAAACCACTACTAAAGGACACCAATAAGAAGAAGAGACTTACTTGGGCCAAGAAACACGAGCAATGGACATTAGACCGGTGGAAATCTGTCCTTTGGTCTGGAGTCCAAATTTGAGATTTTTGTTTCCAACCACCGTGTCTTTGTGAGACGCAGTGTGGGTGAACGAAAGATCTCCACATGTGTATTTCCCACCGTAAAACATAGAGGAGGAGGTGTTATGGTGTGGGGATGCTTTGCTGGTGACACTGTCTGTGATTTATTTAGAATCCAATGCACACTTAACCAGCATTGCCACCACAACATTCGGCAGTGATACGCTATCCCATCTGGTTTGGGTTTAGTGGGACTATCATTTGTTTTTCAACAGGACAATGACCCAACACACCTCCAGGCTGTGTAAGGGCTATTTTACCAAGAAGGAGAGTGACGGAGTGCTGCATCAGATGAGCTGCCCTCCACAATCCACCGACCTCAACCCAATTGAGAATGTTTGGGATGAGTTGGACCGCAGAGTGAAGGAAAACCAGCCAACAAATGCTCAGCATATATGGGAGCTCCTTCAAGACTGTTGGAAAATAATTCCAGGTGAAGCTGGTAGAGAGAATGCCAAGAGTGTGCAAAGCTGTCATCAAGGCAAAGGGTGGCTATTTGAAGAATCTCAAATATAAAATATATTTTGTTTTGTTTAACACTTTTTTGGTTACTACATGATTCCATATGTGTTATTTCATAGTTTTGATGTCTTCACTATTATTCTACAATGTAGAAAATAGTAAAAATAAAGAAAAACCCTGGAATGAGTAGGTGTGTCCAAACCTTTGACTGGTACTGTACATACAGCATGATCCCTTTCATCATTGAATTACTTCTGCTATCTATGCGCTCTCCTCCTCTCACCTTTTCCCTTCGTTTTTGGACTTCAGTGCACAACACATCAGCTGTCTGTGACCAGGCTAAAATGTTAAAGCCAAACCTTCATATCATAATCGCTAACTGCTTTACACAGCCTACATCATTGTCACCATGTTAGCTAACGTCAAGTCAACATAGCTACTAGAACTAATGCATTAGTAAACCCATTACAATCATGCAGTACAATCACGGTCCCGTGTAGCTCAGTTGGTAGAGCATGGCGCTTGCAATGCCAGGGTTGTGGGTTCGATTCCCACAGGGGGCCAGTATGAAAAAAAAATGTACACACTCACTAACTGTAAGTCGCTCTGGATAAGAGCGTCTGCTAAATGAATAAAATGTACAAATGTACAGTTAGCAAGCAGTTACACTGGCGGGCCCTGGTGGCAATACATTAGTAAAAACCAAAAGCTTACCTTGACTTGGAAGAGTTTGGGTGTTGGATAGCCATAGCGAGCTAGCTAACAATACACCCCCCTCTGTTTAAGCCGGGTGTTTGAGTAGGCTAAACTAGCTAGCTACATTCTCTAGCTGTGAAAGTGAAAAAAAAATATATATATATAGCTAGCTCTCTCTTGCTTCTCCTTCATTTTTGAAGAAATTAATTTGTTAAAATCTGTTCAACTATTGTCTTTCTCACTCTTTGAGTCAACTACTCACCACATTTTATGCACTGCAGTGCTAGCTAGCTGTATCTTATGCTTTCAGTACTAGATTCTTTCTATGATCCTTTTATTGGGGGGACAACATGTCAGTTCATGCTGCAAGAGCTCAGATAAGTTGGAGGACGTCCTCCGGAAGTTGTCATAATTACTGTGTAAGTCTATGGAAGGGGGTAAGAACCATACGTTTT
This sequence comes from Coregonus lavaretus, assembly GCF_964263955.1. Lineage (NCBI taxonomy): Eukaryota > Metazoa > Chordata > Actinopteri > Salmoniformes > Salmonidae > Coregonus > Coregonus lavaretus. The sequence continues at coordinate 36,412,500 of NC_140012.1, read as the reverse complement.
GCATTGAAGTCAAAGTACCCAGAGGAGGACGGAAACTAGCTGTCCTCCAGCTACACCATGGTGCCACCGAGAGAGTGGTGTTGAGGCTACTGTAGACCTTCATTGCAAAACAGTGTGTTTTAATCAATTATTTGGTGATGTGAATATATTGAGTATAGTTTTATTTTAAAAGGATAACTTTCCCCTGGAACATGACAGGAGTGTCTGAGATCAGATGCTGTAACCTCCTCCCAATCCAGAGCTCTATTTTCCAGGAAACATCAGGCTTTTGCACTAGACACTTATTTAGCACTTAGTTTAACATTAGCCTCAAATGGGATCATTTCATATCTTATAGACCACACAACGACTTCCCTTTGAAGACATGCAGTTGACTGGAGTTCACTACACACTCCATTAACACACACACACACACACACACACACACACACACACACGCACACACACACACACACACACACACACACACACACACACACACACACACACACACACACACACACACACTCTGTGGCCAGAGGTCTGTGGATCCTATTAACAACAGGCATTTACAGAAACAGCCTGTTCCATATGGACCCCAGCCCTGCACCCCATTAATACACCACACACACCACACTATTCTAGGTTTTGATTGGCTAGCAGTGTCGTCAACCCACTTCTGTCCGAATATCATTGGCTGCTTTAGGAAGTTCTAGAATGGAAACTTGAATAATAAGTTATGGTACAGTAAGGACTTAGTTGAGTCCTAGCGGTTAGGGGTTAGAGTTACAATATGACGCCGGAGGGGATGGCTCCCGTTTTATGGACTCTTAACCAACCATGCTATTTTGTGTGTTTTTTCGCATTGTTTGTAACATATTTTGTACATAATGTTGCTGCTACTGTCTATTATGACCGAAAAGAGCTTCTGGACATCAGAACATCGATTACGCACCTTGAACTGGACTAACAATTTTTCTTTAATGAGTCGGACGAGAGACATTTGCTCCAGACACCCGACAGGGCCCTCCACCCCGTCATTTGTAGTAGAAAGAAAAGGAGATATCGCGGAAGGAGATCGGGGTGCTTGGTAAGGAGCCGGCGACGAAGGGCTAATCTGCCTTTGCCATCGATACCATTGGCCAACTTACAATCGATAATAAAGTGGACGAACTACAGACACGTATATCCTATCAACGGGACATTAAAAACTGTAATATATTTTGTTTCACTAAGTCATGGCTGAACGAAGACATGAATAACATACACCTGGCGGGTTATACACTGTATCGGCAACATAGAACAGCAGCCTCTGGGTCAGACAAGGGGTGGCAGTCTATGTATATTTGTAAACAACAGCTGGTGCACGATATCTAAGGAAGTCTCAAGGTTTTGCTCGCCTGAGGTAGAGTATCTCATGATAAGCTGTAGACCACACTATCTACCAAGAGAGTTTTCATCTATATTCTTTGTAGCTGTCTATTTACCCCCACAAACCGATGCTGGCACTAAGACCGCACTCAATAAACTATATACGGCCATAAGAAAACAGGAAAACGCTCATCCAGAGGCGGCACTCCTAGTGGCCGGGGACTTTAATGCAGGGAAACTTAAATCAGTTTTTACCTCATTTCTACCAGCATGTTAATGTGCAACCAGAGGGGGGAAAAACTCTAGACCACCTTTACTCTACACACAGAGACGCGTACAAAGCCCTCCATCGCCTTAATTTTGACAAATCTGACCATAATTCTATCCTCCTGATTTCTGATTACAAGCAAAAACTAAAGCAGGAAGCACCAGTGACTCGGTCAATAAAAAAGTTGTCAGATGAAGCAGATGCTAAGCTACAGAATAGAATATGTTCCGGGATTCTTCCGATGGCATTGAGGAGTACACCACATCAGTCACTGGCTTCATCAATAAGTGCATCGACGACGTCGTCCCCACAGTGACTGTACGTACATACCCCAACCAGAAGCCATGGATTACAGGCAACATCCGCACCGAGCTAAAGGGTAGAGCTGCCGCTTTCAAGGAGCGGGACTCTAACCCAGAAGCTTATAAGAAATCCCACTATGCCCTCAGACGAACCATCAAACAGGCAAAGCGTCAATACAGGACTAATATCGAATTGTACTGCACTGGCTCTGACACTCGTCGGATGTGGCATGGCTTGCTAACTATTACAGACTACAAAGGGAAGCACAGCCGCAAGCTGCCCTGTGACACGAGCCTGCCAGACGACCTAAATTACTACTATGCTTGCTTCGAGGCAAGTAACACTGAAACGTGCATGAGAGCATCAGCTGTTCCGGACGACTGTGTGATCACGCTCTCCGTAGCCGATGTGAGTAAGACCTTTAAACAGGTCAACATTCACAATGCCGCAGGGCCAGATGGATTACCAGGACGTGTACTCCGAGCATGCGCTGACCAACTGGCAAGTGTCTTCACTGACATTTTCAACCACTCCCTGTCTGAGTCTATAATACCAACATGTTTCAAGCAGACCACCATAGTCCCTGTGCCCAAGAACACTAAGGTAACCTACTTAAATGACTACCGACCCATAGTGCACATGTCTGTAGCCATGAAGTGCTTTGAAATGCTGGTCATGGCTCACATCAACACCATTATCCCAGAAACCCTAGACCCACTCCAATTTGCATACTGCCCCAACAGATCCACAGATGATGCAATCTCTATTGCGCTCCACACTGCCCTTTCACACCTGGACAAAAGGAACACCTTCGTGAGAATGTTATTCATTGACAACAGCTCAACGTTCAACACCATGGTGCCCTCAAAGCTCATCACTAAGCTAAGGACCCTGGGACTTAACACCTCCCTCTGCAACTGGATCCTGGACTTCCTGATGGGCCGCCTCCAGGTGGTAAGGGTAGGTAACAACACATCTGCCACGCTGCTCCTCAACACAGGGGCCCCTCAGGGGTGCGTGCTCAGTCACCTTCTGTACTCCCTGTTCACTCATGACTGCATGGCCAGGCACGACTCCAACACCATCATTAAGTTTGCAGATGACACAACAGTGGTAGGCCTGATCACCGACAACGATGAGACAGCCTATAGGGAGGAGGTCAGAGACCTGGCCATGTGGTGCCAGGACAGCAACCTCTCCCTCAACGTGATCAAGACAAAGGAGATGATTGTGGACTACAGGAAAAAGAAGAGGACCAAGCATGCCCCCGTTCTCATCGACAGGGCTGTAGTGGAGCAGGTTTTGAGCTTCAAGTTCCTTGGTGTCCACATCACCAACAAACTATCATGGTCCAAGCACACCAAGACAGTTGTGAAGAGGGCATGACAAAACCTATTCCCCCTAAGGAGACTGAAAAGATTTGGCATGGGTCCTCAGATCCTCAAAAGGTTCTACAGCTGCACCATCGAGAGCATCCTGACTGGTTGCATCACTGCCTGGTATGGCAACTGCTCGGCCTCCGACCGCAAGGCACTACAGAGGGTAGTGTGTACGGCCCAGTACGTCACTGAGGCCAAGCTTCCTGCCATCCAGGACCTCTATACCAGGCGGTGTCAGAGGAAGGCCCTAAAAATGGTCAGACTCCAGCCACCCTAGTCATAGACTGTTCTCTCTGCTACCACATGGCAAGCAGTACTGGAGCGCCAAGTCTAGGTCAAAGAGGCTTATAAACAGCTTCTACCCCCAAGCCATAAGACTCCTGAACATATTATTACATATTAGTCATTTAACTAATAAAATGGCTATCCAGACTATTTGTACGCTGCTGCTACTCTCTGTTGATTATCTATGCATAGTCAGTTTAATAACTCTACCTACATGTACATATTACCCCAATTACCTCGACTAACCGATGCCCCCGCACATTGACTTGGTACCGGTACCCCCTGTATTTAAACTCGCTATTGTTATTTTTACTGCTGCTCTTTAATTATTTGTTACTTTTATTTCGTATTAGTTTATATTGTATTTTTTTGAGTGATTTCTTTTGGTATTCTTTCTTAAAACTGCATTGTTGGTTAAGGGCTTGTAAGTAAGCATTTCACTGTAAGGTCTACACCTGTTGTATTCGGCGCATGTGACAAATACAATTTGATTTGATTTGATTTGACAGTTGGGCCTGGCTGAAGACCTCCCACATTGAATTCCTCTTTAACTGTCCACCCCCCCCCCCCCCCCCCCTCTCTCCATCCAGAGACCTGAGTAATAACCAGATAGCAGAAATAGCTCCTGATGCATTCCAGGGCCTGAGATCCCTCAACTCACTGTGAGTCACTGTTACCATTGATGGATAAGTGAATTGATGATTTATTGTTGATTGATTGAGTCACTGCTTATTTAATTCCTTAACCAATTGATCTTTTCCAGAGTCCTGTATGGGAATAAGATTACAGAGCTTCCCAAAGGAGTGTTTGACGGACTATATGCCCTGCAACTACTGTACGTACACAGTGGCTACTCCTTGATAACATTCAGCTAACATTGATGATTGTAAGTAACATATTTCCCTTATCTATTTTTTACACTCTCTTTCTCTCTCTCTCTCTCTCTCTCTCTCTCTCTCTCTCTCTCTCTCTCTCTCTCTCTCTCTCTCTCTCTCTCTCTCTCTCTCTCTCTCTCTCTCTCTCTCTCTCTCTCTCTCTCTCTCTCTCTCTCTCTCTCTCCCTTCCTTTCCCAGGTTGTTGAATGCCAATAAGATCCACTGTGTTCGGGCCAATGCCTTCACAGACCTGCAGAACCTCTCTCTACTGTCTCTGTATGACAACAAGATACAGACTGTGGCCAAGGGCACCTTCGCTTCTCTCAGAGCTATACAGACACTGTGAGTTACACACACACACACACACACACACACACACACACACACACACACACACACACACACACACACACACACGTGTGCACACACTCACAATCATGCACACACAAATGTGAACACACACACGCACACACACACACACACACACACACACACACACACACACACGCACACAAACACAAACACAGACACACACACCCTCAGGTAATTCATAATCAAGCCAATACACCCTCCAACCAAGCATATGCCAGTGCTGCCTCAATTATCAAACACAGTTATCAATGCTGACAGCAAACTGCAGTAGGGTTTTGACTGATTGACTTGAGCAGTTTATATTTGGCAAGGACAATTGTGTTACCTCCCGAGTGGCGCAGTGTTCTAAGGCGCTAGCTGTGCCACTAGAGATCCTGGTTTGAATCCAGGCTCTGTTGTAGCCGGCCGTGACCGGGAGACCCATGAGGCGGCGCACAATTGGTAGGGGAGCAAATGGCTGGCAGGGATGTAGCTCAGTTGGTAGAGCATGGCGTTTGCAACGCCAGGGTTGTGGGTTCGATTCCCACGGGGGGACAGTATAAAAAAATCAAATAATGTATGCATTCACTAACTGTAAGTTGCTCTAGATAAGAGCGTCTGCTAAATGACTAAAATGTAAACATTTGTTATATTGTATAACACATACAAACAAGTATATTCAGACACACATGCACACACACACCTGTGAAGTTGATTGATGATGTTGTCCCTTGGCTCACCTGACAACAGTTCTCACCCAGAGCCCCATAGACAACAGGGTGGACGGTTCACACACACGAGCGTACACACACACACACAAACACCGGGGTCTGAGTTCCAGTCTATAACTAGCCTCTTGTTTAACCTGGATTATGAGAAAAAAAGTGCAAATATCCACTACTCTGTCCCTGCTATTTATACTGCCCACCCTAGGCCTTGTTGACCACCACATAGATCCCATTAGCTACATACCCTTGATGACCACCACATACAGAGCATTCGGAAAGTATTTAGACCCCTTGACTTTTTCCACATTTTGTTAAGTTACAACCTTATTCTAAAATTGATTAAATCGTTTTTTTTCCCCCTCATCAATCTACACACAATAACCCATAATGACAAAGCAAAAACTGGTTTTTAGACATTTTAGCAAATGTAAAAAAAAAAAAAATATATATATATATATATATATATATATATATATATATATATATATATATATATATAACATTTACATAAGTATTCAGACCCTTTACTCAGCACTTTGTTGAAGCACCTTTGGCAGCGATTACATCCTTGAGTCTTCTTGGGTATGATGCTACAAGCTTGGCACACCTGTATTTGTGGAGTTTATCCCATTCTTCTCTGCAGATCCTCTCAAGCTATGTCTGGTTGGATGGGGAGTGTCGCTGCACAGCTATTTTCAGGTCTCTCCAGAGATGTTCGATCGGGTTCAAGTCCGGGCTCTGGCTGGGCCACTCAAGGACATTCAGATACTTGTCCCAAAGCCATTCCTCCGTTGTCTTGGCTGTGTTCTTAGGGTCGTAGTCCTGTTGGAAGGTGAACCTTCGCCCCAGTCTGAGGTCCTGAGTGCTCTGGAGCAGGTTTTCATCAAGGATCTCTCTTTACTTTGCTCCGTTCATCTTTCCCTCGATCCTGACTAGTCTCCCAGTCATTGCCGCTGAAAAACATCCCCACAGCATGACGCTGCCACCACCATGCTTCACCGTAGGGATGGTGCCAGGTTTCCTCCAGACGGGACACTTGGCATTCAAGCCAAAGAGTTCAATCTTGGTTTAATTAGACCAGAGAATCTTGTTTCTCATGGTCTGAGAGACTTTAGGTGCCTTTTGGGAAACTCTAAGTGGGCTGTCATGTGCCTTTTACTGAGGAGTGGCTTCCATCTGGCCACTCTACCATAAAGGCCTAATTGGTGGAGTGCTGCAGAGATGGTTGTTCTTCTGGAAGGTTCTCCCATCTCCACAGAGGAACTCTGGAGCTCTGTCCATCGGGTTCTTGGTCACCTCCCTGACCAAGCCCTTCTCCCCCGATTGCTCAGTTTGGCTGGGCGGCTAGCTCTAGGAAGAGTCTTGGTGGTTCCAAACTTCTTCTATTTAAGAATGATGGAGGCCACTGTGTTTTTGGGGACCTTCAATGCTGTAAAATGTTTTTGGTACCCTTCCCCAGATCTGTGCCTCAACACAATCCTGTCTCGGAGCTCTACAGACAATTCCTTTGACCTCATGGCTTGGTTTTTGCTCTGACATGCACTGTCAACTGTGAGACGTTGTATAGACAGGTGTGTGCCTTTCCAAATAATGTCCAATCAATTGAATTGACCACAGTGGACTCCAATCAAGTTGTAGAAACATCTCAAGGATGATCAATGGAAACAGGATGCACCTGAGCTCTATTTCGAGTCTCATAGCAAAGGGTCTGAATACTTCTGTAAATACGTTTTTTTATTTTTATTTTTTATATAAATTTGGTAACATTTCTAAAAACCTGTTTTCACTTTGTCATTATGGGGTATTGTGTGTAGATTGATGGGGGAATGAAAAGAAATAAACTTTTTTTGAATAAGGCTTTAACGTAACAAAGTGTGTAAAAAGTTAAGAGGTCTGAATATTTTCCGAATGCACTGTAGATCCCATTAGTTACCTAACCTAGGCCTTGTTGACCACAACATAGATCCCCTTAGCTACATACCCTAGGCCTTGATGACCACCACATAGCTCCCATTAGTTACATACCCTAGGCCTTGATGACCACCACATAGCTCCCATTAGGTACATACCCTAGGCCTTGATGACCACCACATAGCTCCCATTAGTTACATACCTTAGGCCTTGATGACCACCACATGGATCCCATTAGTTACATACCTTAGGCCTTGATGACCACCACATAGCTCCCATTAGTTACATACCTTAGGCCTTGATGACCACCACATAGCTCCCATTAGTTACATACCTTAGGCCTTCATGACCACCACATAGATCCCATTAGGTACATACCTAGGCCTTCATGACCACCACATAGATCCCATTAGGTACATACCCTAGGCCTTGTTGACCACCACATGGATCCTATTAGTTAGATACCCTAGGCCTTGATGACCACCACATAGCTCCCATTAGGTACATACCCTAGGCCTTGATGACCACCACATAGCTCCCATTAGTTATATACCCTAGGCCTTGATGACCACTACATAGCTCCCATTAGTTACATACCCTAGGCCTTGATGACCACCACATAGCTCCCATTAGTTACATACCTTAGGCCTTGATGACCACTACATAGCTCCCATTAGTTACATACCTTAGGCCTTGATGACCACCACATAGCTCCCATTAGTTACATACCTTAGGCCTTCATGACCACCACATAGATCCCATTAGCTACATAACCTTAGGCCTTCATGACCACCACATAGATCCCATGCCACACACAATCACACAGATGTACATCTTCAAAATGTCACACAGTGAGTGACATTTTTTTTGACTGTTTACAAAAATGAAATTGGTATGGAATTTGCTACCCTCCTCTAAATTACTGACATGGAATTTCCTCCCTCTCTCCCCCCTCTATCTCTCCCCACCCACTCCCCCTCCCGCCCTCCCCCCTCTCTCTCTTCAGTCACCTGGCCCAGAACCCGTTT
>NC_140012.1:36399077-36403822 GCF_964263955.1 Coregonus lavaretus | reverse complement strand
GGAATCTTCCAACCAGGATATCTGGAAAATCGGGACAATTTGGGAAAGATACTGGATTTTACAAATCCTTTATATAACCATACATGACTATCTGTATCACATCTGTATCTCATATATATGCTACATGGCCAAAAGTATGTGGACACCTGCTCGTTGAACATCGCATTCCAAAATCATGGGCATTAATATGGAGTTGGTCCCCCCTTTGCTACTACAACAGCCTTCACTCTTCTGGGAAGGCTTTCCACTAGATATTGGAACATTGCTGCAGGGACTTGCTTCCATTCAGCCACAAGAGCATTAGTGAGGTCGGACACTGACGTTGGGCGATTAGGCCTGGCTCGCAGTCGGCGTTCCAATTCATCCCAAAGGTGTTCGATGGGGTTGAGATCAGGGCTCTGTGCAGGCCAGTCAAGTTCTTCCACACCGATCTCGACAAACCATTTCTGTATGGACCTCGCTTTGTGCACGGTGGCATTATCATGCTGAAACAGGAAAGAGCCTACAATGTCATTGTATGCTGTAGTGTTAAGATTTCCCTTCACTGGAACTAACAGGCCTAGCCCAAACCATGAAAAACAGCCCCAGACCCTTATTCCTCCTCCACCAAACTTTACAGTTGGCACTATGCATTGGGGCAGGTAGCGTTCTCTTGGCATGTGCCAAACCCAGATTCGTCCGTTGGACTGCCGGATGGTGGAGCAAGATTCATCACTCCAGAGAATTCGTTTCCACTGCTCCAGAGTCCAATGGTGGCGACCTTAACACCACTCCAGCCGACACTTGGCATTACGCATGGTGATCTTAGGCTTGTGTGCTGCTGCTCGGCCATGGAAACCCATTTCATCAAGCTCCCAAAGAACAGTTCTTGTGCTGACGTTGCTTCCAGAGGCAGTTTGGAACCATCTAGTGAGTGTTGCAACCGAGGACAGATGAATATTATGTGCTACGCGCTTTAGCACTCGGTGGTCCCGTTCTGTGAGCTTGTGTGGCCTACCAATTTGCGGCTGAGCCATTGTTGCTCCTAGACATTTACACTGCACAATAACAGCACGTACAGTTGAACAGGGCAACTCTAGCAGGGCAGAAATTTGAAGAACTGACTTGTTGGAAAGGTGACATCCTATGATGGTGCCACGTTGAAAGTCACTGAGTTTTTCAATATGGGCTATTCTACTTCCAATGTTTGTCTATGGAGATTGCATGGCGGTGTGCTCAATTTCATACATCTGTCAGCAACGAATCCACTAACTTTAAGGGGTGTCCACATACTTCTGGCCATGAGTGTATGTGAGGATGTAGATCTGTGTTGACTGACATCATTGCTCCTCTCTTGTTTCCATCACAGCCAAGGAACAATACTTCATCCCTGGTGAGTGGCTTGTGTTCACGCTTTCACATGTCTTTCTCCCTCACTATCCACCTCTCCATCCCTCCATTCATTCTGTAGTTCCCCTCTTCTCTAAATCTTTCTCCATCTAACTGGAATGAGTTAACTCTCGAGGTTTGTGTTTTACCATAAGTCGTGTGTGTCTCCTTGTCTGGCCCTATGCCTCAGCTCTGTATGTATAACTCAGACTAACTCTGATAAAGACTCTGGAGGAAGGTCTTCTTTGCTTTGGCACAAGCACAGTCACTGACAAACGTGTATGTGTGTGCACGATAGACGGGAGAGAGTGAAATGGAGAGAATGAGAGACTATGTAGGAAGAAAGCTGAAGAAAATACAGCCCACCAGAGGACCCAGATTCCTATCAGCAGATGTTTCAGGAGTCCTTAACAAGGGAACGTCCAAGAAAATAACTTTAGGAATATTGTGTGTGTGTGTGTGTGTGTGTGTGTGTGTGTGTGTGTGTGTGTATGTGTGTGTGTGTGTGTGTGTATCTTTCAGAAAGATACTGGGCTATCATTGGCAGGCGACTTGAATGGAAATTCATTGCGAAGATTAAAGGAAAGCCTGATTAATGCTAAATCTGTCCTCTTCAAACAATTATGACAAATACTCACAAAAACACTGGAATAGCATGTATAATATACTGTACACTACTAAAATTCAGTCTCTGTAGTGGCAGACAACTCTCTCTCTCTCCCAACAAACTCAACCTCGCTCTCTCTCTACCTCCCTTTCTCTTTTCCTCTCTTTCCCTCTCTCTCTCTCTGTCTTTCTCTCCCCCCCCCTCTATTTATCAGTCTTCTTGTCTCAGTGAAAGCTAAGTCACTCTGCTAGATCAAAGAACATCCTGAAACTTTCATTGTTTCCTGTGTATCAGGAAATTACATTTACTTCCGTTCATCCACTTTGCTCTGTAATGAGCATTATTAGACTTCACTCATCGCCTGTGTGTGTGTGTCTGTGTGCGTGTGTGTGTGCGTGTGTGTGTGTGTGTCGTCCACAGCACAGTGTAATGAGCATCATCAGTACAGTACTTCCTGTCTGTCTGAGCTGTTTGTCTCAGAGTCCAAAAGAGACCAGTAAGGCAGTCTGTATTATAGAAGCAGAACATAGCATGGCTACCATGGAACAACATGTCTCAGTCACACCTGCTCTTACTCAGACAGCCTCAGGAGATGAGGAGAGGAAGCTACTTTAGTTGAGATGAAGGAAAGGTGATGAGGAGAGAAATAGAAAGTGAGAATGCATGGATGCGCGTCACAATGGTCAAATGTAAACACATTTTTGGAGAATAATTATTATTGACACGGCAGGGCTACTGTAGCTAGCAAAATAGTGAAGAAGTGATTGCTAACTGACTGTAAACAGTTTGGCTAACTAGGCATGTTGGCTAACTGTGAGGTGAAACAATTCACTTATTTACCACCAATTAGCCATCGCAAATCTCTTTCCTAGCAAGCACTAAGATGTCTCCAAAGCGGCAAGGTGTCTCCAGCAATGTTTCCTTTTTAACGTTCTACGATGTCTCCACTTTCCAAGCGTATTGAGATGAAGCCTCTGTATGTCTGTGGCTCTGGGGGCTCTACTCTTTACAGTGGCATGATGACATCATCCCTAAACTTCACTTAGGGGTGGGGCTGAGCGTGTGAGCGCTACGGAACATGAGACGCAGATCACTAACTAGGGAGGGAGGGAGGGAGGGAGGGAGGAAAACAGGTAGAGGAATTAGAAGTGACGTCATCTCTTCATCCCTCTCTCTGTCTGCCTCGCTCTCTTCATCTCTCTTCTCTGTCTGCCTCGCTCTCTTCATCTCTCTTCTCTGTCTGCCTTGCTCTCTTCATCTCTCTTCTCTGTCTGCCTCGCTCTATTCATCTCTCTTCTCTGTCTGCCTCGCTCTCTTCATCTCTCTTCTCTGTCTGCCTCGCTCTCTTCATCTCTCTTCTCTGTCTGCCTCACTCTCTTCATTTCTCTTCTCTGTCTGCCTCGCTCTCTTCATCTCTCTTCTCTGTCTGCCTCGCTCTCTTCATTCCTCCCGCCCTGTCTGCCTCGCTCTCTCCATCTTTCTCTCCCTTCTTCCCCACCTGTCTTCCTTCCCTTCCATCTCTCTCTCCCTTCTTCCACCGCTGACATCATCCCTCCCACTCTCTCTCTCTTTCTACAACTCTCTACCTCTACCACTCCTTCAAACCCTTGTCTACCTCCCTGGCCTGTACTCTGGGGTCTTCTCTGCTAGACTGCTCCAATCCTCTCTGACATCTCATCCCTCTAGCACTCATCTCTTCCTTTGGTTTCCCTCTCTCTCTCCCTCTTGGCCTCTCTCTCTCTCCATTACTCCTTCACTCGTCTTTCCTATCTCCCTCCCACTACCCATCTCTCATCTGGTAGTACGTTCCAACCTTTAGGGTTGTGGTAGGCCAGGCAAAAGCTGATCTGTAGGGTGTTTAGGTTCATCGTCCGAGGTGTGGACAGCCCTGGAAAGTGATTTTCTAAGGCCATAGTAGGCTAGGCCTGTGGGTGGCATAGAGAGGTGTAGGCCTCTCTTATGAGGTAGTTGTAAAGACATCTCTATGTGTTGTGTTATGTTTTTATACCAGTTGTTCGTGTGTGTTTTGTGTTTCAGGTACAGATGTTTTTTAAAGGTTGTGTGTGTGTGTGTGTTTGTTGTGTTTCAGGTACAGAGGTTTTATAAAGGTTGTGTGTGTGTGTGTGTGTTTGTTGTGTTTCAGGTACAGAGGTTTTATAAAGGTTGTGTGTGTGTGTGTGTGTGTTTGTTGTGTTTCAGGTACAGAGGTTTTATAAAGGTTGTGTGTGTGTGTGTGTGTGTTTGTTGTGTTTCAGGTACAGAGGTTTTATAAAGGTTGTGTGTGTGTTTGTTGTGTTTCAGGTACAGAGGTTTTATAAAGGTTGTGTGTGTGTTTGTGTGTTTGTTGTGTTTCAGGTACAGAGGTTTTATAAAGGTTGTGTGTGTGTGTGTGTTTGTTTTGTTTCAGGTACAGAGGTTTTATAAAGGTTGTGTGTGTGTGTGTGTGTTTGTTGTGTTTCAGGCACAGAGGTTTTATAAAGGTTGTGTGTGCGTGTGTGTTTGTTGTGTTTCAGGTACAGAGGTTTTATAAAGGTTGTGTGTGTGTTTGTGTGTTTGTTGTGTTTCAGGTACAGAGGTTTTATAAAGGTTGTGTGTGTGTGTGTGTGTGTGTGTGTGTGTGTGTGTGTGTGTTTGTTGTGTTTCAGGTACAGAGGTTTTATAAAGGTTGTGTGTGTGTGTGTGTGTGTGTGTGTTTGTTGTGTTTCAGGTACAGAGGTTTTATAAAGGTTGTGTGTGTGTGTGTGTGTGTTTGTTGTGTTTCAGGTACAGA
>NC_140012.1:36179077-36394077 GCF_964263955.1 Coregonus lavaretus | reverse complement strand
TCTCTCTATCTAACCTATAATTTCCTATTTTCTCTCTATCTATCTAACCTCTAATTTACTGTTTTCTCTCTATTTAACCTCTAATTTCCTGTTTACTCTCTATCTAACCTCTCATTTCCTCTATTATCTCTATATAATCTGTAATTTACTGTTTTCTCTCTATCTAACCTCTCATTTCCTATTTTTTCTCTACCTAGCCTCTCATTTCCTATATTCTCTCTATCTAACATCTCATTTCCTATTTTCTCTATATCTAACCTCTCATTTCCTCTATTCTCTCCATTTAACCTATAATTTCCTATTTTCTCTCTATCTAACCTATAATTTCCTATTTTCTCTCTATTAGCCTCTAATTTACTGTTTTCTCTCTATTTAACCTCTAATTTCCTGTTTACTCTCTATCTAACCTCTCATTTCCAGTTTTTCTCTATCTAATCTCTCATTGCCTCTATTCTCTCTATCTAACCTCTCGTTTCCTGTTGTCTCTATCTAATCTCTAATTTCCTATTTTCTCTCTATCAACATCTCATTTCCTCTTTTCTCTCTATCTAACCTCTCATTTCCTGTTTTCTCTCTATCTAACCTCTCATTTCCTCTATTATCTCTATCTAATCTCTAATTTACTGTTTTCTCTCTATCTAACCTCTCATTTCCTCTATTCTCTCTATCTAACATCTCATTTCCTGTTTTCTCTCTATCTAATCTCTAATTTACTGTTTTCTCTCTATCTAACCTCTCATTTCCTCTATTCTCTCTATCTAACCTCTCATTTCCTCTTTTCTCTCTATCAACATCTCATTTCCTGTTTTCTCTCTATCTAACATCTCATTTCCTGTTTTCTCTCTACCTAACCTCTCATTTCCTGTTTTCTCTCTATCTAACCTCTCATTTCCTGTTTTCTCTCTATCTAACCTCTCATTTCCTCTATCTAATCTCTAATTTACTGTTTTCTCTCTATTTAACCTCTCATTTCCTATTTTCTCTCGATCTAACCTCTCATTTCATATTTTCTCTCTATCTAACCTCTCATTTCCTATTTTCTCTTTATCTAACCTCTCATTTACTGTTTTCTCTCTATTTAACCTCTAATTTCCTGTTTACTCTCTATCTAACCTCTCATTTCCTGTTTTTCTCTATCTAATCTCTCATTGCCTCTATTCTCTCTATCTAACCTATCATTTCCTGTTGTCTCTCTATCTAATCTCTAATTTCCTATTTTCTCTTTATCTAACCTCTCATTTCCTGTTTACTCTCTATCTAACCTCTCATTGCCTCTATTCTCTCTATCTAACCTCTCATTGCCTCTATTCTCTCTATCTAACCTCTCGTTTCCTGTTGTCTCTCTATCTAATCTCTAATTTTCTATTTTCTCTCTATCTAACCTCTCATTTCCTCTATTCTCTCTATCTAACCTCTCGTTTCCTGTTGTCTCTCTATCTAATCTCTAATTTTCTATTTTCTCTATCTAACCTCTCATTTCCTGTTTTCTCTCTATCTAACCTCTCATATCCTATTTTCTCTCTATCTAACCTCTCATTTCCTATTTTCTCTCTATTTAACCTCTCTTTTCCTCGTTTACTCTATTTAACCTCTCTTGCTAGATGAATAATCAAACCCACCTTCTCCCTCCCTCACTCTCCAGGAGTGGAAGAGATGAGCTGTGTGCCCAGGCTTCAGTGTCCCAGTGAGTGTACGTGTCTGGAGACTGTGGTACGCTGCAGTAACAAACACCTCCGTGCGCTGCCCAAAGGCATCCCCAGAAACGTCACCGAATTGTGAGTTCCTCCTCAGAACATCAAACATTTCAATCATACGAATGTTTTATGATAAAATCAGGTGGAACTTTATGGACATGAGCAGATTGTAGTAATGTAGTCAAGACAGAAGAAAAATGGAGACAGACAGAAAGGGAGAGAGAGAGAGAGAGAGAGAGAGAGAGAGAGAGAGAGAGAGATGGAGATGGAGAGAGAGAGAGAGAGAGATGGAGAGAGCGAGAGAGAGAGGAGGGAGAGAGAGAGAGAGAGAGAGAGAGAGAGAGAGAGAGAGAGAGAGAGAGAGAGAGAATAAATAAACATTTTAGTTCTTCTCTCAGACATCCATCTCGGCTCCCAGAGGCCCCCAGGCCTAACACTGATGTCACTCCCACTACGAGGGCCATGGACTGTGTGTGTGTGTGTGTGTTTGTGTGTGTGTGTGTGTGTGGACGTATTTAACTATACTTGTGGGGACCAGAAGTCCCCACAAGAATAGCAAACCAAGAAAAATTTTACCAACTGGGGACATTTTGGTCAAATGCTATTTCTAGGGGGTTTAGGGTTAAGGTTGGAATTAGTGTTAGGGTTAGAATTACACACACACACACACATATACACACACACTGTCTTTAGTCATATAATGCTCCACCGTTATTACCCCATCTCTATGTCCTCTCTGCCCCCACCTTGCCCCAACACTCACACACACACACAGATAGTTAAAGAGGGGTATAGGTGGAGGGAGGGAGGGAGGGAGGGAGGAGATAGAGAGCGGTGTGGGGGGAGGGAGGGGAGGAGGGAGATAGTTAGAGAGGGGTGTGGGGGGAGGGAGGGGAGGGAGGGGGAGATAGATAGAGAGGGGTGTGGGGTGAGGGAGGGGGAGATATATAGATAGAGAGGGTTGTGGGGGCAGTGCTACTATCTGACAGGGGGTTGTTAGGGTTAATGGTCTGGCCTTTCTCTCTCTGTGGCTTTAGAAAGGGCTCTGAATGCTGGCATTTCACACAAGTATTAAACTGTGAATATCTGTCTGTCTCTCCACAGGTATCTAGATGGGAACCAGTTTGGCATGGTGCCAAAGGAGCTGTCTACCTTTAAATACCTCCAGTTAGTGTGAGTGTGTCTACCTGACAAACCTTTATATTTAACTGGTGTTATTTGGCAATGTGTAGGGTGTCCAATCAAAAACGCATCTTTTGACCGATCACAGGAGGTTGGTGGTAGTAACTGGAGTGGAATCTGTGGAATGGTATCAAATACATCAAACACATGGTTTCCAGGTGTTTGGTGCCATTCCATTTGCGCCGTTTCGGACATTATTATGAGCCATTCTGACCTCTTTTCAGCCTCCACTGGTGTAGATACTCCTCTAAAAAAAACAATGGTCCAAACCTCATGTCTCAATGACAATCAGTTCAAAAGTTATTGGAGATTTTACCATTGTAGGATGGCCAAAATTAGGGTGAATAATTCAATGGAGGCCAGAGAAAAAAATTAGTTGAATACTCTGGAAAAGATCATTGCATCAGCTAGGCTGGATGCTGTGAGTGTCATGATTGTTATGTGAAGTGGACCAAGCCGCAGCGTGATATGCGTACATCTTTTAATGAGTACTTTTGTCAAGGCTGAGGTGTATGTGGTGTGGGAGTCAGGCGCAGGACACCGAAGCTTAATCCAACAAAGTTTACTTGTGAAACCACAAGGCAAAGATACAATGATCGACCTCAAAACAAAACAGAGGCGAGCAATTACGCAACTATGCGTAAAACAATGAAACAACAAAACAGAGACAAACACGCAGCACTACGGACAGGCGAAAAACAACACACAACCTAACCAATACAAAACAGGCAACTTATAGAACACGTAATCAGACACAAACGGACACAGGTGTAATAGACAGACAAAAGCAATCAAACATAGAAACATTCAACGGTGGCAGCTAGTACTCCGGGGACGACGAACGCCGAAGCCTGCCCGAACTAGGAGGAGGAGCAGCCTCGGCAGAATCCGTGACAGTACCCCCCCCTTGACGCGCGGCTCCAGCCGTGCGCCGACCCCGGCCTCGGGGACGGCCAGGAGGACGCGGACCCGGGCGCGTGGGATGCCCACGGTGGAACTCAGTCAGGAGGGATGGATCTAGGATGTCCCTCCTAGGCACCCAGCACCGTTCCTCCGGACCGTACCCCTCCCACTCCACGAGATACTGGAGACCACTCATCCGGCGCCTCGAGTCCAAGATGGTCCGGACCCTGTACGCCGGGGCCCCCTCGATGTCCAAAGGGGGCGGAGGGGTCTCTCCTATCTCATCTTCTTGGAGTGGGCCAGCTACCACCGGCCTGAGAAGAGACACATGGAACGAGGGGTTAATATTCTTGTAATCAATAGGCAGTTTTACCTGTAACACACCTCGTTCAATCTTCTCAGGACTTTAAAGGGCCCCACAAACCGCCGACCCAGCTTCCGGCAGGGCAGGCGGAGGGGCAGGTTTCGAGTCGAGAGCCAGACTCGATCTCCCGGTGCGTACACCGGTCCCTCACTGCGGTGGCGATCGGCGCTCGCCTTTTGTCGACGGATGGCCCGCTGCAGATGGACATGGGCAGCGTCCCACGTCTCCTCCGAGCGCCGAATCCACTCATCCACCGCAGGGGCCTCGATCTGGCTCTCGCGCCATGGTGCCAGGACCGGCTGATACCCTAAAACACACTGGAAAGGTGTTAAATTGGTGAAGGAGTGGCGGAGAGAGTTCTGGGCCATCTCTGCCCAGGGGATATACCTAGACCACTCCTCCGGCCGGCCCTGGCAATAGGACCTCAGAAACCTACCCACATCCTGGTTGACTCGTTCAACCTGCCCATTGATCTCTGGGTGGTACCCCGAGGTAAGGCTCACCGAGACCCCCAAGCGTTCCATGAACGCCCCCCAGACTCTGGAGGTGAACTGGGGACCTCGGTCAGACACAATATCCTCGGGGACCCCATAGTGCCGGAACACGTGGGTAAATAGGGCCTCAGCGGTCTGTAGGGCAGTAGGGAGACCCGGCATTGGGAGGAGATGACAGGCCTTGGAAAACCGATCCACAACGACCAAAATGGTGGTATTCCCCTGGGAGGGGGGTAGGTCGGTCACAAAATCCACCAAGAGGTGGGACCATGGTCGTTGTGGAACGGGCAGGGGATGTAACTTTCCCCTGGGCAAATGTCTAGGTGCCTTACACTGGGCGCACACCGAGCAGGAGGAGACATAAACCCTCACATCCTTAGCTAACGTTGGCCACCAGTATTTCACGCTAAGGCAGTGCACTGTCCGGCCAATACCTGGATGTCCAGAGGAGGGTGATGTATGAGCCCAATAAATAAGGCGATCACGAACCTCGAGCGGAACGTACGTCCGCCCCACAGGACACTCGGGGGGAGTAGGGTCGGTACGCAGTGCCCGCTCGATCTCCGCATCGACCTCCCACACCACCGGAGCCACCAGACAAGACTCCGGCAGTATGGGAGTAGGCTCAATGGACCTCTCCTCTGTGTCATACCGCCGGGACAGGGCGTCTGCCTTACCGTTCTGGGACCCTGGGATGTATGTGATCTTAAAAACAAACCGGGTCAGGAACATGTTCCACCTAGCCTGACGAGGGTTCAATCTCCTAGCTGCCCGGATGTACTCCAGGTTACGGTGGTCAGTCAGAATGAGGAAAGGGTGTTGAGCCCCCTCAAGCCAATGCCTCCACACCTTTAGGGCCTGGACTACAGCTAACAGCTCCCTGTCCCCTACGTCATAATTACGCTCCGCCGAGCTGAGCTTCTTAGAATAGAACGCACAGGGGCGGAGCTTAGGTGGCGTGCCGGACCGTTGCGACAGGACTGCCCCAATACCGGCCTCGGACGCGTCTACCTCTACTTGGAATGGTAAAGAGGGATCCGGATGCGCCAGCACCGGAGCCGAGGTGAACAGGTTTTTCAGTTTGGCAAATGCCCTGTCCGCCTCAGCTGACCACTGCAAGCGAACCGGACCCCCCTTTAGCAGGGACGTAATGGGAGCTGCAACCTGTCCAAAGCCCCGGATAAACCTCCGGTAGTAATTAGCAAAACCCAAAAACTGCTGCACCTCTTTTACAGTGGTTGGAGTTTGCCAATTACGCACGGCCGACACACGGTCAACCTCTATCTTCACACCAGACGCGGACAACCGATAACCCAAAAAGGAGACGGACTCCTGGAAGAACAAGCATTTCTCTGCCTTGACATACAAGTCATGCTCCAACAGTCTCCTCAACACTCGGCGCACCAGGGCTACATGCTCGGCTCGTGTAGAAGAGTACACTAGGATGTCGTCGATGTATACTACCACACCCTGCCCATGCATGTCCCGGAAAATCTCGTCAACAAAGGATTGGAAGACTGAAGGAGCATTCATTAACCCGTATGGCATGACGAGATACTCGTAATGACCCGAGGTGGTGCTAAATGCTGTTTTCCATTCATCCCCCTCCCTAATGCGCACCAGATTGTACGCGCTCCTGAGATCCAACTTTGTGAAGAACCGCGCTCCGCGTAATGATTCCGTCATAGTCGCAATCAGTGGAAGAGGGTAACTGTACTTAACCGTGATCTGATTGAGACTACGGTAATCAATACACGGGCGCAAACCCCCGTCCTTCTTCTTCACAAAGAAGAAACTCGAGGAAACTGGGGAAGTGGAGGACCGTATGTATCCCTGTGCCAAGGACTCGGCTATGTACGTCTCCATAGCCGCTGTCTCCTCTTGAGACAGGGGATACACACGGCTCCGCGGAAGTGCCACTTCTGTTTCGAGATCTATCGCACAATCCCCCTGTCTATGAGGTGGTAGCCGTGTTGCCCTCGTTTTGCTGAACACAAGTGCTAAATCCTCATATTCAGGGGGAATGCGCATTGCGGGCACTTGGTTCGGACTCTCTACCGAGGTCGCCCCTAAGGAAACACCTAGACATCTCCCTACACACTGGGCAGACCACTCCATAAGAGCCCTCTGTTGCCACGCAATGGTAGGATCATGGGCGCTTAACCAGGGAAGCCCCAGCACCACGGGATACGCAGGAGAGTCAATCAGATAAAACTGAATGATCTCCTCATGACCCCCCTGCGTCGTCATCTTAAGTGGTGCTGTGACTTCTCTGATCAACCCCGACCCCAACGGCCGGCTGTCTAGGGCATGAACAGGAAAGGGGGCTTCTACCGGCCGAAGGGGAATTCCTAACCTATAACAAAATGCACGATCAACAAAATTCCCAGCTGCGCCTGAATCTACTAGCGCCTTATGCTGGGAATGAGGTGCCACCTGTGGAAATCTCACAGGTATACACATGTGACCAACAGAGAGCTCTGGGTAAGTGGGGCGCCTACTCACCTGAAATGACTCCCCAGTGCGTGACCTGTTGTCCCCTCTCCCAGGAGACCCTCCCCAGCACCTGGCCGCGGTGTGTCCTCCACGGCCACAGTTGGTGCAGGGGATGGCCCCCCTCGGGTTCTCTCTCCTCCTCTCTCTAGCGCCAGCACCTCCGAGCTCCATGGGAATCGGCTCGGAGGTGCTGGAGGGTGGAATGGACGACCCCCACTCGGGACGTCCGCGGGTAGCCAGCAGGGTGTCGAGACGGATGGAGATGTCCACCAACTGGTCGAAGGATAGGTTGGTGTCCCTGCAGGCCAGCTCACGACGAAAGTCCTCTCGTAGGCTACACCGGTAATGGTCGATGAGGGCCCTCTCATTCCACCCCGCATCCGCCGCTAGAGTCCGGAACTCCAGGGCGAACTCCTGTGCGCTCCTCTTCCCCTGTCGGAGGTGGAACAGACGCTCCCCCGCCGCCTTCCCCTCAGGTGGATGATCGAAGACAGCCCTGAAGCGGCGGGAGAACTCCGTGTAGGTGATGGTAGCGGCGTCTATTCCCCTCCATTCGGCGTTGGCCCACTCCAACGCCTTGCCGGATAGACAGGAGATGAGGGCGGAGACGCTCTCGTATCCCGAGGGCGCTGGGTGTATGGTGGCCAGGTAGAGTTCCACCTGCAGGAGGAACCCCTGACACCCGGCTGCAGAACCATCATATGCCCTCGGGAGCGAGAGCCGAATGCCACTGGGTTCCGGTGCTGAGAGAGGAGGACTGGCCATTGGTGATGGGATGGTGTGAGAAGGCGTGGGCACCTCTCCCGTAACCAACCGGCGCAGAGTGTTGGACACCTCGTTCATGGCGGCCCCAAGTTGCCGGATCATGGTGTCTTGGTCGCTGATCCGATCCTCCAGCGACTTGGGTGCCGCCACTGCTCCTGCTGACTCCATACTGGTGTGTTGTTCTGTCAAGGCTGAGGTGTATGTGGTGTGGGAGTCAGGCGCAGGACACCGAAGCTTAGTCCAACAAAGTTTACTTGTGAAACCACAAGGCAAAGATACAATGATCGACCTCAAAACAAAACAGAGGCGAGCAATTACGCAACTATGCGTAAAACAATGAAACAACAAAACAGAGACAAACACGCAGCACTACGGACAGGCGAAAAACAACACACAACCTAACCAATACAAAACAGGCAACTTATAGAACACGTAATCAGACACAAACGGACACAGGTGTAATAGACAGACAAAAGCAATCAAACATAGAAACATTCAACGGTGGCAGCTAGTACTCCGGGGACGACGAACGCCGAAGCCTGCCCGAACTAGGAGGAGGAGCAGCCTCGGCAGAATCCGTGACAACTTTATACAAATAACAAAACAACAAACGATACGTGAAGTCTACAGGTTCACCAACACAAACCTTACAGAACAAGAACCCACAATAAACTAGTGCCAACCGGCTGCCTAAGTACGGTTCCCAATCAGAGACAACGAGAATCAGCTGCCTCTGATTGGGAACCACCCTGGCCAACATAGAAAACACGAACTAGAACGAAACATAGAAAATACAACATAGACACTACACACCCTGGCTCAACATTAAAGAGTCCCCAGAGCCAGGGCGTGACAGTGAGAGACCTGTGGCTAGCTGACAGGCTCACTGTTGAACTCGTCATCTTTCTTCTCCAATCCGGAGGACATAAAACAAGCTTTTTATTTTCTAAGCCTTTTACATTTAATTCAATTTGTGTCATGTTCATTTTGCGACCCACTGAAACAACTTTGCAGATGACCACCACAACATGTAAAATCCTCAAACGTCTCTGCGAGAAAGCGGCACCGCTCTGTCAACAGAGCTCGGTGCTTATTATCGGATGTATTATGTTACGAAATCCGACTTTTAGAATATAATGTTAATGATATGTTAAAGAAAGACCCCACTGAATCATATTTGTCTTGGTAAAATTTATTTTTATAACATAAGGAAGTGACATTTAATCACCAAAGCGCATTTTCAAAACCTGGGCAGAGTGGGTAGACACCCTAAAGTGTGTGATTTAACAGTGTGTTCTGTTCCCTTTCAGAGACCTGAGTAACAACAAGATGAACTCTCTCACCAATTCTTCATTCTCCAACATGAGTCAGCTCACCACACTGTAAGCACTGATCAGTCCACCTGTCCACTATGAGAACATTCAACCCCAAAAAACAACTCTTTAGTTTTCCAGGATCTGTTATAACAGGAGGGATAGATGTAAAGGTATACTCACTGTTTCTTACTCATTCCAGGATCCTGAGTTACAACTCTCTGCGCTGCATCCCCAGTCTGGCCTTTGGTGGACTACGCTCGCTTCGACTGCTGTGAGCGCCTTTTCCTATCCTATCTCTGTGTTTGTGGGGGGAGGGAGCCCCGTGTAGCTCAGTTGGTAGAGCATGGCGCTTGCAACGCCAGGGTTGTGGGTTCATTTCCCACGGGGGGCCAGTATAAAAAAAAAATGTATGCACTCACTAACTGTAAGTCGCTCTGGATAAGAGTGTCTGCTAAATGACAAAAAAAAATAATAATGTGTGTGTGTGTGTGTGTGTGTGTGTAGGCCAGTATGTCTGGTTAGAGAGTACATGTTGACAATCATAGAGTGACACTAGAGAAGCTGGTCTGGACACTTCGTAAACAGCTAGAACAGCCCAGCCCTAACACCTCTGATCTACTAACACACAGCCCTAACACCTCTTATCTACCAACACACATCCCTAACACCTCTTATCTACTAACACACAGCCCTAACACCTCTGATCTACTAACACACAGCCCTAACACCTCTTACTGAACTAACACACATCCCTAACACCTCTGATCTACTAACACACAGCCCTAACACCTCTGATCAACTAACACACAAACCTAACACCTCTTATTTACTAACACACAGACCTAACACCTCTTACTGAACTAACACACATCCCTAACACCTCTTATCTACTAACACACAGCCCTAACACCTCTGATCTACTAACACATAGCCCTACGTGGTCCTCTGTAGCTCAGCTGGTAGAGCACGGCGCTTGTAACGCCAAGGTAGTGGGTTCGATCCCCGGGACCACCCATACACAAAAATGTATGCACGCATGACTGTAAGTCGCTTTGGATAAAAGCGTCTGCTAAATGGCATATTATTATTATTATTATCTACTAACACACAGCCCTAACACCTCTGATCTACTAACACACAGTCCTAACACCTCTTACTGAACTAACACACAGCCCTAACACCTCTGATCTACTAACACACAGCCCTAACACCTCTTATCTACCAACACACATCCCTAACACCTCTTATCTACTAACACACAGCCCTAACACCTCTGATCTACTAACACACAGCCCTAACACCTCTTACTGAACTAACACACATCCCTAACACCTCTGATCTACTAACACACAGCCCTAACACCTCTGATCAACTAACACACAAACCTAACACCTCTTATTTACTAACACACAGACCTAACACCTCTTACTGAACTAACACACATCCCTAACACCTCTTATCTACTAACACACAGCCCTAACACCTCTGATCTACTAACACATAGCCCTACGTGGTCCTCTGTAGCTCAGCTGGTAGAGCACGGGGCTTGTAACGCCAAGGTAGTGGGTTCGATCCCCGGGACCACCCATACACAAAAATGTATGCACGCATGACTGTAAGTCGCTTTGGATAAAAGCGTCTGCTAAATGGCATATTATTATTATTATTATCTACTAACACACAGCCCTAACACCTCTGATCTACTAACACACAGTCCTAACACCTCTTACTGAACTAACACACATCCCTAACACCTCTTATCTACTAACACACAGTCCTAACACCTCTTATCTACTAACACACATCCCTAACACCTCTTATCTACTAACACACAGTCCTAACACCTCTTATCTACTAACACACATCCCTAACACCTCTTATCTACTAACACACATCCCTAACACCTCTTATCTACTAACACACAGCCCTAACACCTCTTATCTACTAACACACAGTCCTAACACCTATTATCTACTAACACACAGCCCTAACACCTCTGATCTACTATGTTGTGATTTTCGAGTCACTGTTCCTCTCTATCAATTTGGGGAATTGAAAAAGCTGCCTGCTGTGTGCAACGTCTCAATGGAGAGGAAATTCTCAAAGCTGCTAATGAGAACCTTGACAACCTTGTACCTAGCCGGAGGGGATTCCGGTGGGGTACCCCCACCCAGGTAGTGGCAATGCTGGCAACACTGGCTGCAGTAACCCATTGGGAGGGGGTCACACTCGGACAATCAGTGAGGGGGCATATTATTGTGGCCCTGGTGGCACAAAATAATCAAAGGTCTGACTGCAAGAAGTGGGAAATGGTTACAACGGGGGACCAGAGTGTTTGTGTTTCAGGGGAAGAGAGTGGATCTGATCTCCATCACTTAGGACATGACATAGGTTAATCAAATCTCACATTTTTGTAAATTTTTCCTCTATCTTGCATGCTTTCTCAAACAGCTGTAACTGTATATGCATTCGTAAATCAGGTCCTTTCTTGAGTTGGGCTCTGGGATTAAACAACTGTTGAGCATCTGAGTTTATGGTTGATTTTGAAGGAAAGGGGTTGAGTGTGTAAGAGTGTGTGTGTGTATGTATCCCACATCTGTTGCAAGGGGGTAAGGATGTTAGGGAGAATATAGGATGAACCACAAAAAAAAAAAAAATATGTGTGTGTGTGTGTGTGTGTGTGTAGGCCAGTATGTCTGGTTAGAGAGTACATGTTGACAATCATAGAGTGACACTAGAGAAGCCGGTCTGGACACTTAGTAAACAGCTAGAACAGCCCAGCCCTAACACCTCTGATCTACTAACACACAGCCCTAACAACTCTTATCTACTAACACACAGCCCTAACACCTCTTATCTACTAACACACAGCCCTAACACCTCTTACTGAACTAACACACAGCCCTAACACCTCTTATCTACTAACACACAGTCCTAACACCTCTTATCTACTAACACACAGCCCTAACACCTCTGATCTACTAACACACAGCCCTAACACCTCTTATCTACTAACACACAGCCCTAACACCTCTTACTGAACTAACACACAGCCCAAAAACCTCTTATCTACTAACACACAGCCCTAACACCGCTTATCTACTAACACACAGCCCTAACACCTATTATCTACTAACACACAGCCTTAACACCTCTTATCTACTAACACACAGCCCTAACACCTCTTATCTACTAACACACAGCCCTAACACCTCTTACTGAACTAACACACAGCCCTAACACCTCTTACTGAACTAACACACAGTCCTAACACCTCTTATCTACTAACACACAGCCCTAACACCTCTTATCTACTAACACACAGCCCTAACACCTCTTATCTACTAACACACAGCCCTAACACCTATTATCTATTAACACACAGCCCTAACACCTCTTACTGAACTAACACACAGCCCTAACACCTCTTGTCTACTAACACACAGTCCTAACACCTCTTATCTACTAACACACAGCCCTAACACCTCTTATCTACTAACACACAGTCCTAACACCTCTTATCAACTAACACACAGCCCTAACACCTCTTATCTACTAACACACAGTCCTAACACCTCTTATCTACTAACACACAGCCCTAACACCTCTTATCTACTAACACACAGTCCTAACACCTCTTATCAACTAACACACAGCCCTAACACCTCTTATCTACTAACACACAGTCCTAACACCTCTTATCTACTAACACATAGTCCTAACACCTATTATCTACTAACACACAGCCCTAACACCTCTTATCTACTAACACACAGTCCTAACACCTCTTATCTACTAACACACAGCCCTAACACCTCTTACTGAACTAACACACAGCCCTAACACCTCTTACTGAACTAACACACAGTCCTAACACCTCTTATCTACTAACACACAGCCCTAACACCTCTTATCTACTAACACACAGCCCTAACACCTCTTATCTACTAACACACAGCCCTAACACCTCTTATCTACTAACACACAGCCCTAACACCTCTTACTGAACTAACACACAGCCCTAACACCTTTTACTGAACTAACACACAGCCCTAACACCTCTTATCTACTAACACACAGTCCTAACACCTCTTATCTACTAACACACAGCCCTAACACCTCTGATCTACTAACACACAGCCCTAACACCTCTTATCTACTAACACACAGCCCTAACACCTCTTACTGAACTAACACACAGCCCAAAAACCTCTTATCTACTAACACACAGCCCTAACACCTCTTATCTACTAACACACAGCCCTAACACCGCTTATCTACTAACACACAGCCCTAACACCTATTATCTACTAACACACAGCCTTAACACCTCTTATCTACTAACACACAGCCCTAACACCTCTTATCTACTAACACACAGCCCTAACACCTCTTACTGAACTAACACACAGCCCTAACACCTCTTACTGAACTAACACACAGTCCTAACACCTCTTATCTACTAACACACAGCCCTAACACATCTTATCTGCTAACACACAGCCCTAACACCTCTTATCTACTAACACACAGCCCTAACACCTCTTATCTATTAACACACAGCCCTAACACCTCTTACTGAACTAACACACAGCCCTAACACCTCTTGTCTACTAACACACAGTCCTAACACCTCTTATCTACTAACACACAGCCCTAACACCTCTTATCTACTAACACACAGTCCTAACACCTCTTATCAACTAACACACAGCCCTAACACCTCTTATCTACTAACACACAGTCCTAACACCTCTTATCTACTAACACACAGCCCTAACACCTCTTATCTACTAACACACAGTCCTAACACCTCTTATCAACTAACACACAGCCCTAACACCTCTTACTGAACTAACACACAGTCCTAACACCTCTTATCTACTAACACACAGCCCTAACACCTCTTATCTACTAACACACAGCCCTAACACCTCTTATCTACTAACACACAGCCCTAACACCTCTTATCTACTAACACACAGCCCTAACACCTCTTACTGAACTAACACACAGCCCTAACACCTTTTACTGAACTAACACACAGCCCTAACACCTCTTATCTACTAACACACAGTCCTAACACCTCTTATCTACTAACACACAGCCCTAACACCTCTGATCTACTAACACACAGCCCTAACACCTCTTATCTACTAACACACAGCCCTAACACCTCTTACTGAACTAACACACAGCCCAAAAACCTCTTATCTACTAACACACAGCCCTAACACCTCTTATCTACTAACACACAGCCCTAACACCGCTTATCTACTAACACACAGCCCTAACACCTATTATCTACTAACACACAGCCTTAACACCTCTTATCTACTAACACACAGCCCTAACACCTCTTATCTACTAACACACAGCCCTAACACCTCTTACTGAACTAACACACAGCCCTAACACCTCTTACTGAACTAACACACAGTCCTAACACCTCTTATCTACTAACACACAGCCCTAACACCTCTTATCTGCTAACACACAGCCCTAACACCTCTTATCTACTAACACACAGCCCTAACACCTCTTATCTATTAACACACAGCCCTAACACCTCTTACTGAACTAACACACAGCCCTAACACCTCTTGTCTACTAACACACAGTCCTAACACCTCTTATCTACTAACACACAGCCCTAACACCTCTTATCTACTAACACACAGTCCTAACACCTCTTATCAACTAACACACAGCCCTAACACCTCTTATCTACTAACACACAGTCCTAACACCTCTTATCTACTAACACACAGCCCTAACACCTCTTATCTACTAACACACAGTCCTAACACCTCTTATCAACTAACACACAGCCCTAACACCTCTTATCTACTAACACACAGTCCTAACACCTCTTATCTACTAACACATAGTCCTAACACCTATTATCTACTAACACACAGCCCTAACACCTCTTATCTACTAACACACAGTCCTAACACCTCTTATCTACTAACACACAGCCCTAACACCTCTTACTGAACTAACACACAGCCCTAACACCTCTTACTGAACTAACACACAGTCCTAACACCTCTTATCTACTAACACACAGCCCTAACACCTCTTATCTACTAACACACAGCCCTAACACCTCTTATCTACTAACACACAGCCCGAACACCTCTTATCTACTAACACACAGCCCTAACACCTCTTACTGAACTAACACACAGCCCTAACACCTTTTACTGAACTAACACACAGCCCTAACACCTCTTATCTACTAACCCACAGCCCTAACACCTCTGATCTACTAACACACAGCCCTAACACCTCTTACTGAACTAACACACATCCCTAACACCTCTGATCTACTAACACACATCCCTAACACCTCTGATCTACTAACACACAGCCCTAACACCTCTTATCTACCAACACACATCCCTAACACCTCTTATCTACTAACACACAGCCCTAACACCTCTGATCTACTAACACACAGCCCTAACACCTCTTACTGAACTAACACACATCCCTAACACCTCTGATCTACTAACACACAGCCCTAATACCTCTGATCAACTAACACACAAACCTAACACCTCTTATCTACTAACACACAGACCTAACACCTCTTACTGAACTAACACACATCCCTAACACATCTTATCTACTAACACACAGCCCTAACACCTCTGATCTACTAACACACAGCCCTACGTGGTCCTCTGTAGCTCAGCTGGTAGAGCACGGAGCTTGTAACGCCAAGGTAGTGGGTTCGATCCCCGGGACCACCCATACACAAAAATGTATGCACGCATGACTGTAAGTCGCTTTGGATAAAAGCGTCTGCTAAATGGCATATTATTATTATTATTATTATCTACTAACACACAGCCCTAACACCTCTGATCTACTAACACACAGTCCTAACACCTCTTACTGAACTAACACACATCCCTAACACCTCTTATCTACTAACACACAGTCCTAACACCTCTTATCTACTAACACACATCCCTAACACCTCTGATCTACTAACACACAGCCCTAACACCTCTTATCTACTAACACACATCCCTAACACCTCTTATCTACTAACACACAGCCCTAACACCTCTTATCTACTAACACACAGTCCTAACACCTATTATCTACTAACACACAGCCCTAACACCTCTGATCTACTATGTTGTGATTTTCGAGTCACTGTTCCTCTCTATCAATTTGGGGAATTGAAAAAGCTGCCTGCTGTGTGCAACGTCTCAATGGAGAGGAAATTCTCAAAGCTGCTAATGAGAACCTTGACAACCTTGTACCTAGCCGGAGGGGATTCCGGTGGGGTACCCCCACCCAGGTAGTGGCAATGCTGGCAACACTGGCTGCAGTAACCCATTGGGAGGGGGTCACACTCGGACAATCAGTGAGGGGGCATATTATTGTGGCCCTGGTGGCACAAAATAATCAAAGGTCTGACTGCAAGAAGTGGGAAATGGTTACAACGGGGGACCAGAGTGTTTGTGTTTCAGGGGAAGAGAGTGGATCTGATCTCCATCA
The DNA here is from genome assembly GCF_964263955.1 of Coregonus lavaretus. Classification (NCBI taxonomy): domain Eukaryota; kingdom Metazoa; phylum Chordata; class Actinopteri; order Salmoniformes; family Salmonidae; genus Coregonus; species Coregonus lavaretus. The sequence goes on along the minus strand of NC_140012.1, from coordinate 36,377,342 downwards.
CCTAGGACATGACAAAGGTTAATCAAATCTCACATTTTTGTAAATTTTTCCTCTATCTTGCATGCTTTCTCAAACAGCTGTAACTGTATATGCATTCGTAAATCAGGTCCTTTCTTGAGTTGGGCTCTGGGATTAAACAACTGTTGAGCATCTGAGTTTATGGTTGATTTTGAAGGAAAGGGGTTGAGTGTGTAAGAGTGTGTGTGTGTATGTATGTATCCCACATCTGTTGCAAGGGGGTAAGGATGTTAGGGAGAATATAGGATGAACCACAATAATTGTTTGTTAAAATAATAATTGCTTGACAAAAATGTAATGTAATGCAATGGCAATCCAGGTTATAGGTAACAATCCTTCGCATGAACTGCCAACATTATTACGCATATTAATTGATAATGATGGAAATTAAGATATGCAAGATATTTGAATAGATATTTTTAATAGCTATATATATATACAGTGGGGGAAAAAAGTATTTAGTCAGCCACCAATTGTGCAAGTTCTCCCACTTAAAAAGATGAGAGAGGCCTGTAATTTTCATCATAGGTACACGTCAACTATGACAGACAAAATGAGGAAAAAAAATCCAGAAAATCATATTGTAGGATTTTTTATGAATTTATTTGCAAATTATGGTGGAAAATAAGTATTTGGTCAATAACAAAAGTTTCTCAATAGTTTGTTATATACCCTTTGTTGGCAATGACACAGGTCAAACGTTTTCTGTAAGTCTTCACAAGGTTTTCACACACTGTTGCTGGTATTTTGGCCCATTCCTCCATGCAGATCTCCTCTAGAGCAGTGATGTTTTGGGACTGTCGCTGGGCAACACGGACTTTCAACTCCCTCCAAAGATTTTCTATGGAGTTGAGATCTGGAGACTGGCTAGGCCACTCCAGGACCTTGAAATGCTTCTTACGAAGCCACTCCTTCGTTGCCCGGGCGGTGTGTTTGGGATCATTGTCATGCTGAAAGACCCAGCCACGTTTCATCTTCAATGCCCTTGCTGATGGAAGGAGGTTTTCACTCAAAATCTCACGATACATGGCCCCATTCATCCTTTCCTTTACACAGATCAGTCGTCCTGGTCCCATTGCAGAAAAACAGCCCCAAAGCATGATGTTTCCACCCCCGTGCTTCACAGTAGGTATGGTGTTCTTTGGATGCAACTCAGCATTCTTTGTCCTCCAAACACGACGAGTTGAGTTTTTACCAAAAAGTTATATTTTGGTTTCATCTGACCATATGACATTCTCCCAATCCTCTTCTGGATCATCCAAATGCACTCTAGCAAACTTCAGACGGGCCTGGACATGTACTGGCTTAAGCAGGGGGACACGTCTGGCATTTGAGTCCCTGGCGGCGTAGTGTGTTACTGATGGTAGGCGTTGTTGCTTTGGTCCCAGCTCTCTGCAGGTCATTCACTAGGTCCCCCCGTGTGGTTCTGGGATTCTTGCTCACCGTTCTTGTGATCATTTTGACCCCACGGGGTGAGATCTTGCGTGGAGCCCCAGATCGAGGGAGATTATCAGTGGTCTTGTATGTCTTCCATTTCCTAATAATTGCTCCCACAGTTGATTTCTTCAAACCAAGCTGCTTACCTATTGCAGATTCAGTCTTCCCAGCCTGGTGCAGGTCTACAATTTTGTTTCTGGTGTCCTTTGACAGCTCTTTGGTCTTGGCCATAGTGGAGTTTGGAGTGTGACTGTTTGAGGTTGTGGACAGGTGTCTTTTATACTGATAACAAGTTCAAACAGGTGCCATTAATACAGGTAACGAGTGGAGGACAGAGGAGCCTCTTAAAGAAGAAGTTACAGGTCTGTGAGAGCCAGAAATCTTGCTTGTTTGTAGGTGACCAAATACTTATTTTCCACCATAATTTGCAAATAAATTCATTAAAAATGCTACAATGTGATTTTCAGGAATTTTTTTTCTCAATTTGTCTGTCATAGTTGACGTGTACCTATGATGAAAATGACAGGCCTCTCTCATCTTTTTAAGTGGGAGAACTTGCACAATTGGTGGCTGACTAAATACTTTTTTCCCCACTGTATATATATATATATATATATATATATATATATATATATATAAGAAAATTGAGGTGAGCGCATTGGAAATGCTTTTGGCGGTTGACCTGCTTCTGTTTTGTGGGTGGCACTATGTGCTGTTTTCGAAGGATGGGTCCTGGCCTCTCGGGGGCATAGGGATCCAAGGGGATTATACTTCTCCCATGGGTAAAGAAACTCAAAAGGGGTGATGATATTAATTAACAGTAATTTTGATCCGAATGTGCAAATTATCCAAACAGATCCTCAAAGCAGATGGATGATTTTAAATATGTTATTGGACCATAAACAGATATGGCTCATTAACCTTTAAGGATCAAATAATGATGATCCACGCTTCTTTGACAATATATATAATAAATTATCAACCCTGCAAGCAATACAAGGCTCTATTATTATGGTGGGAGATTATAATAATGTTTTAAATAGCTCAATGGACCGTAAAGGAAATCCCACTACAAACTATCATACTAATGCTCTTAAGGAAATCATGAATGTCATGGATACATTAGAACTAGTGGATATATGGAGGCTTAAATATCCTGACCTAGTGAGATATACATGGCCGAGACTCAATCAAGTTAGTCGTCTTGACTTCTTTCTTATGTCATTCTAGTTGAAACCAAAAGTTTAATGCGGTCGGACCATCATATAATAGGCATATACATTATTCTTACTGAATTTCCACGTGGGCGAGGATATTGGAAATTTAAACAAAGCCTATTGGATGATAACTTGTTTTTAACCAGGACAGAGGAATTTATAACTGAATTTGTCCGACATAACATAGGTACAGCAAATCCTCTTATTGTATGGAACACTTTTAAATGTGCCTTTAGAGGCCATGCAATTCAGTACTCATCTCGAAAACAAAAGCAATTTAGGTCAAAAGAGTCCATACTAACAAAGGAAATAGAAGGTCTAACAGTACAGATAGTTAGCAATAAAAACTGTAACATAGAGGCTCAGAATAAATTAGAGGAAAAACAAATAGAAATGGAGAAACTTATTCAAGAAAGATCAAGTGTAATATATTATAAAAATATGGGGAAAAATGCACCAAATTCTTTTTTAATCTTCAACATAGAAATGCTACCTAAAAGAATTTACTGAAACTGGTTACAAATGACGGAGTCACCCATGATTCACCAAATTATATTTTGAAGGAGGAAGCAAAGTACTTTAAGCATATGTTTTCGATAGAGTCGCATACATCTCCTCTAACTGAAGCTAATTGTAGGGATTTTTTTCTATTGATAATGTAAAATTAACAGCCATACAGAAAGACTAATGGGAAGGTGAAATTACAGAGAAGGAACTTCTGGATGCAATTAAAGACTTTAAGTCCGGAAAAACTCCAGGGTTGAATGGCAGACCAGTCGAGGTATACCAAACCTTTTTTGATATACTCAGAGGACCGTTATTAGCATGTTTTAACCACTCCTATGTAAATGGTAGATTATCAGACACTCAAGAAGAAGGTCTGATTTCATTATTACTGAAACAGGATACAAATGGGAAATATAAAGATCCATTCCATAAAAAAAATTGGAGGCCCCTTACACGTCAGTGTTGTGATGCAAAAGTCCTAGCGAAATGTATAGCGCATAGAATTAAAAAGGTATTGTCGGACATTATTCATTCTAATCAGACAGGTTTTTTACATGGACGATACATTGGAGATAATATAAGACAAGTACTGGAAACAATAGAAGACTATGAAAAATCTGGGAAACCAGGCCTGCTATTCATAGCAGACTTTGAAAAGGCATTTGATAAAGTATGACTGGAGTTTATATATAACTGCCTGGAGCATTTCAATTTAGGATAATCTCTTATTAAATGGGTTAAAATCATGTATAGTAACCCTAGGTGTAAAATAGTACATAATGGCTATTTCTCAGAAAGTTTTAAACTGTCAAGAGGAGTAAAACAAGGTTGTCCACTATCGGCAAATCAGATCCAACAATAATATCAAGGGATTAGAAATCCTGGGCTTAAAAACAAAGGTGTCATTGTACGCTGATGATTCATGTTTTCTTTTAAATCCACAACTTGAATCCTTCCATAGCCTCATAGAGGATCTAGATACATTTTCTAACCTCTCTGGATTACAACCAAATTATCATAAATGTAGTATATTACGTATTGGATCACAAAAAAAAAAAAAAAATACATTACCATGTAGTTTACCAATAAAATGGTCTGATGGTGATGTGGATATAGTCGGAATACATATCCCAAATGAAATAAATGATCTCACTCCAATACATTTTAATAGAAAGTTAGCAAAAATAGATAAGATCTTGTGGAAAAATCACCCTGATTAACTCTTTAGTATTATCCCAATTTACCTATTTGCTTATGGTCTTGCCTACGCCTAGCGAACAGTCTTTTTAATTATAGGAGAAAAAAAGATTAAATTTTATTTGGAACGGCAAGCCAGACAAAATTAACTCCACTCCAGGACAGCGGAGTCACTCACCACCTTCCGGAGACACTTGAAACCCCACCTCTGTAAGGAATACCTGGGATAGGATAAAGTAATCCTTCTACCCCCCTTACCCCACCCCAAAGAGAGAAGAAAAAAAAACATATTGTAAAGTGGTTGTCCCACTGGCTATCATAAGGTGCTATCATAAGGTTATCTTATGATATGGCTATCATAAGGTAAAGGATTGCAATATTTACCTGGAGCTAACCCTGCAGACAGCACTACTGGGTGATCTGAAAAGTCATAGTCAATCGATCAATAATATAATAATACTTTTAGCAAAAATGTTTATTTTCAATTTACAATCTGTAGAAACAATGAGAATAGAAGGGTTCAGAACTTTTGTAAAACATCACAGTACAGTTGAAAATATATGGCAAATAGAAATCCAATATGGATGGTGTTAAGAGATAGATGGGTGGTGTTGAATTGAGCTGAAGGATGGGACTAATAACAACTAACAACAACTAATAACAACAAGATAACTAATAATGTAAGCATAATGTGTCCATAATAAGTATATATGTTATAGGTTGAGAGCTTTTGCGAAAGAGCACAGTTAGAAAGATATGGCGTATATAAGCAAACCGGATGGACATCATGAAAATTATCGGAGAGCTTGAGGGTAGAGGAAGTTCTGGAGTAAAAACAAACAAAATAGAATTATTGGTAAATTGACTGTGTCCAAAAATGTATATAGTATGTATAAGCTAGAAGTAGAGGCCTAAGCGTTGTTTTTCACTAGTTTACTCCAATTAGGGGAGGGGTGGTGGGGTTGGAAAGTAATAAAGGGAAATACATTTTTTAAGGATATATATATATGTATGTATATGTATTTATATGTATGTATATGTATGTGTATGTATGTATGTGTATGTATATACAGTGGGGAGAACAAGTATTTGATACACCGCCGATTTTGCAGGTTTTCCTACTTACAAAGCATGTAGAGGTCTGTAATGTTTTATCATAGGTACACTTCAACTGTGAGAGACGCAATCTTAAACAAAAATCCAGATGTATATATCCCACTGTATATATATTTGCGGGAAAAAAACATATGGGTCTTCAATTCTTCAAGTCTCAAGCCAAGGTTACTTATCAGGAAGCTAACGCATGTCTTCAAGTCTCAAGCCAAGGTTATTTATCATGGAGCTAACGCAAGTCTTCAAGTCTCAAGCCAAGGTTACTTATCAGGGAGCTAATGCAGTCTTCAAGCCAAGGTTATTTATCATGGAGCTAACGCAGGTCTTCAAGTCTTTAAGCCTCAAGCCAAGATTACTTATCAGGGAGCTAATGCAGTCTTCAAGCCAAGGTTACTTATCATGGAGCTAACGTAGGTCTTCAAGTCTCAAGCCAAGGTTACTTATCATGGAGCTAACGCAAGTCTTCAAGTCTCAAGCCAAGGTTACTTATCAGGGAGCTAATGCAGTCTTCAAGCCAAGGTTATTTATCAGGGAGCTAACGCAGTCTTCAAGTCTTCAAGCTAAGGTTACTTATCAAATTGTACCTTTATTTAACTAGGCAAGTCAGTTAAGAACAAATTCTTATTTACAATGACGGCCTAGGTTACTTATCATGCGAGTTCAGCATCAGACTTGTCAGACTTCCATGTGTTTTACCAGGCAGTCTTTCACTGCTCACAACAAAGAACTACACAAAGCTGCTTTTTACTGCAGAATTAGACTCAGCCTCATTGATCATTACGAAACACAAAGCCTTGGTCCTGTTTTTACCAGCAGAATCACAGTGCAGCTGAATGATCAATTGTTCATACTGTATTTCTGCTCCCAGCTGCTGGCTTTGGTCTTAATGAAGCTATATGCCCGTGAATCCTGGTAAATTTCACTCACGCGCCATATAAGTCTGCTTCATTTGTAACTTATGCCCTATGTTAGTATGCAGACACCCCCTCAAACACACATGAACACACACACGCACACCTCCTCTCTCTCTAGGACCACCTTATTGTCTCAGTTGAACAGGAGTCAGAAATTAAACAGAAAACTTTGATGTCTTTACGGCTGGTCTGATCAATCAAATCCCTCCTATAAAATGTCAGCTGTAACCTCATTCTTCTTTTTTTTAAAGGGAGGATAGAGGGGCGTAGACAGAAAGTGTCTCAGGCGAGACATTTCAAAGTTTTAACTGTTAGACTCTAAAAGGGGTTCAGAGTTCAAAGTTGGTTTTAGTCTCCCCTTCACAGAAAGCACACTGAGGTGCAAAAAGTTTCATGTGGTGTGGTGTTTGTGTGTGTGTGTGTGTGTGTGTGTGTGTGCGTGTATGAAGATTATTGTGGTTTTGGTTGAGGATTAATAAGCCTCTAATTGGCCTTCTGGGTATTAGGTGTATGTGTGTGTGTGTGTGTGTGTGTGTGTGTGTGTGTGTGTGTGTGTGTGTGTGTGTGTGTGTGTGTGTGTGTGTGTGTGTGTGTGTGTGTGTGTGTGTGTGTGTGTGTGTGTGTGTGTGTGTGTGTGTGTGTGTGTGTGTGTGTGTGTGTGTGTGTGTTGGGTATTAGGTGTGAAGGGAGTGTGTCGAGACAGCGCCAGGGTGTGGCAAAAAAAAGTGTGGGGTGAGAAAGAGAAAGTGAAAAGAAAGAAAGAAAGAAAGAAAGAAAGAAAGAAAGAAAGAAAGAAAGAAAGAAAGAAAGAAAGAAAGAAAGAAAGAAAGAAAGAAAGAAAGAAAGAAAGAAAGAAAGAAAGAAAGAAAGAAAGAAAGAAAGAAAGAAAGAAAGAAAGAAAGAAAGGGTGATGGCTATGAGATTTCAAAACTGTGGCCTGATCAACAAAGGGTTTAGAAAGAGAGAGAGCGAGAGTCAATGGGGAGTTAAAGGGGAGTCAAAGGGGAGGTAAAGGGGAGGTAAAGGGGAGTTAAAGGGGAGGTAAAGGGGAGTTAAAGGGGAGGTAAAGGGGAGTCAATGGGGAGTTAAAGGGGAGTCAAAAGGGGAGTTAAAGGGGAGTCAGAGACAGGAGAAGGCTGTGAGAGCAATGTGTTACTAACCATCATGTTTCTCTCACAGAGACTCCCTGGCTCCTCCCCTCCTCTCTCCTATCTCTCTCTCTGAGACATTGCTACTGGCCAACTGCCCACTGTAAATTATTCTCCTACCTATACCCTTAGCCCTAACCCCCTGCCTTGGTAAGGGGTGTTCAGTCAGTAGGGGCTTTAACGTATGAGGGTTAGAATGGATACATTAAGGGGTGTCAGTAGGGGCTATAGCGAATGAGGGTTAGAAGGGATACATTAAGGGGTGTTCATTAGTTTGGCCAGTAGCCAAGCAGGGCCAGGGGTCCAATGGTATTAGAAGTAGGTATCTGGTGTTTAGCCAAAGACACAGAGACTGTTGGTAATGGTCTGACAGATTAGGAAAGCCATATTATTTTACTGCCATTCAAGCCCTGTGTTTACTGCCATTAAGCCCTGTGTGTGTGTGTGTGTGACTATGTGTGTGTATGTGTGTGTGTTTGTTTGTGCGTGCCGGCATGCGTGTGTGTGTGTGTATGTATCGGTAAACCCAGTGGCTCGTCACCCAATCACCTCGATGAAAGATGAGGAAGGAAGCAGCCCTGGCACTGGGACTCTGACAGACCCCCCCTCACGCCCCCCCTCAATTCCCCACCACAGACAGCAGAGCTCAAACTCCCCCTTCCCTTACTCAAAGACCCCCCTCCTCTATACTCACTGTCCCCTTTAGCTCACATAGCCCTGCCACCCTGTCTGGTAATCATGGCCTAGGTGCTCTGCTCAGTGCTCAGTTCAGTAACCCAACACCAGCCACTCTGGATTCCACTGCAGCCCTATGTCTGTCTCTGCCAGCCAGCCCTGAGCCCCACATAGCAACCATAGAGCCAACCTTTCCCCTGCCCAGACCTGCTGCAGAGAGACAGACAGACAGTAAAGCTGCAGCAGTCACTAGAGAGACAACTGTAGCTAGCTGATTCAGAGGGGAGCTCTCTCCATGCACTCCTCTTTCCCTGTAGACCTCAGTGCCACTGCAACTAACTCCAACAGGACCCGGCATTGTTTGACTACAGAAACGTATGAATAGATCTAGTGGATATTATTCTGTGAGATCGAAACATTCGACTTTATAAAACATTTTATCCGACATTTATGACATTGGAACAGAATGGTGTGAGCCGATCTAGTTGAGGTATTTCTGTGTTCACCTCCCACTCTGTCTGTCGTCTCTAAGGTCTCTCCATGGCAACGAGATCTCCGAGCTTCCTGACGGCATTTTCAGTGATGTGGCCTCTCTGTCTCACCTGTGAGTACACACACGCACACTCGCACGCATGGACACACACACAAACACACACACAGGAGCATGCTCAATAAACACAAACAGATACACATGGGTACCAGTAATACCAATCCACACATGAATACACCTTTCACACACGCAAAGAAGTAAACACAAACAAATAAACATCTTGTCTAGAGAGAAAGAGAAGGTACTGGGGGATGAGGTAAAGAGAAATATTTAGAGAAGTTACTGGGGGATGAGGTAAAGAGAAAGAGAAGTTAGTGGAGGATGAGGTAAAGAGAAAGATCTAGAGAAGTTACTGGGGGATGAGGTAAAGAGAAAGATTTAGAGAAGTTAGTGGGGGATGAGGTAGAGAGAAAGAGAAGTTAGTGGAGGATGAGGTAAAGAGAAAGATCTAGAGAAGTTACTGGGGGAGGAGGTAAAGAGTAAGAGAATGTACTGGGGGATGAGGTAAAGAGAAAGATCTAGAGAAGTTACTGGGGGATGAGGTAGAGAGAAAGAGAAGTTAGTGGAGGATGAGGTAAAGAGAAAGATCTAGAGAATTTAGTGGGGGATGAGGTAAAGAGTAAGAGAAGGTACTGGGGGGATGAGGTAAGAGAAAGATCTAGAGAATTTAGTGGGGGTTGCTTGTCTTCGGAATACATTGATCCACAGTCGTGGCTTTCATGTTAGCAGATGTCAGATGTCAGCTATTGGACTGAACTGAAACATGAGCCTGTTATTCGAAGTAATGGAACAGCTTCAATCAAGCAGTGTGTGTGTGTGTGTGTGTGTGTTTGTGTGTGTGTGACTGTTTGACTGTGCATAACTGTGCCTACATCGATTCATGCAGGCACAATGTAAAATTATGATTGAGGGCAGTGTTTCTCAACCCCCAGTCTGTCAAATAAGTTATCCAAAAGTCATTTTATTAGAGATAGTTTTCATCAAACAAACTTTTCAAGGAGGTAAAATTGCTGGTCCTTTTTTAGAAAGGAGAGACTAAGGGGAATTTTCTGTCCAGCATCCCATTGACAGCCCGAATAGCCAAAATCTATAACTGACCCGTCCTTAACACTAACCTTAACCAAACCCCTAACCTTAACCCTAACCCTACCCTTAACCTAATTATAAATATTGGTTCCCTTTCTAGAAGTACTGTACTGTAACAGTTGAGTGTAGCTCTGTGTTATCTGAAGGATGAGAGAGACACCTGCTGGTCAAATAGAGAAGTACATCTAGTGAACCTCTGCCCTCATGAATCTGAAAATGCATCCTTCTTTCTGCCGTGATTAATTGGTTGATGGATTGATTCCTCAAGATGATTGGTGCCAACCCTCTGACTGACCTTTACCTGTCCCCAGTGGTGTAAAGTACTTAAGTAAAAATACTTTAAAGTACTACCTAAGTAGTTTTTGGAGGGTATCTGTACTTTACTATTTATATTTTTTACTACTTTTACTTTTACTCCACTACATTCTTAAACAAGAGAACATCCCTGGTCATTCCTACTGCCTCTGATCTGGCTGACTCACTAAACAAACATGCTTCGTTTGTAAATGATGTCTGAGTGTTGGCATGTGCCCCTGGCTATCCAATAAAAAAATATATTTAAAAATTGTGCCGTCTGGCTTGCTTAATATAAGGAATTGGAAATTTACATTTAACATTTACATTTTAGTCATTTTATTTTTTCAATGATTTACACTTTAACTTTAACTTTAGATACTTAAGTATATTTTAGCAATTACATTTACTTTTGATACTCAAGTATATTTACACTGAACAAAAATATAAACACAACATGTAAAGTGCTGGTCCCATCCTTCATGAGCTTAAATAAAAGATCCCAGAAATGTTCCATACGCACAAAAAGCTTATTTCTCTCAAATGTTGTGCACACATTTTTTACATCCCTGTTAGTGAGCATTTTATCCTTTGTCAAGATAATCCATCCACCTGACAGGTGTGGCATATCAAGAATCTGATTAAACAGCATGATCATTACACAGGTGCACCTTGTGCTGGGGACAATAAAAGGCCACATGCAATTGGCATGCTGACTGCAGGAATGTCCACCAGAGCTGTTGCCAGATGATTGAATGTTCATTTCTCTACCATAAGCCACCTCCAATGTCGTTTTAGAGAATTTGGCAGTACATCCAACCGGCCTCACAACCGCAGACCACCTGTAACCACACCAGCCCAGGACCTCCACATCTGGCTTCTTCACCTGCGGGGGGGAAAGGGGTGGGAGGGGGGGGGGGTATTTCTGTCTGTAATAAAGCCCTTTTGTGGGGAAAAACTCATTCTGATTGGCAGGGCCTGGCTCCCCAGTGGGTGGGCCTGACTCCCAAGTGGGTGGGCCTATGCCCTCCCAGGCCCACCCATGGCTGCGCCCCTGCCCAGTCATGTAAAATCCATAGATTAGGGCCTAATGAATTCATTTCAATTGACTGATTTCCTTATATGAACTGTAACTCAGCAAAATCGTAGAAATTGTTGCCTGTTGCGTTTATATTTTTGTTCAGTATAAAACCAAATACGTTTACTCAAGTAGTATTTTTCCTAGGTGACTTTCACTTTTACTTGAGTCATTTTCTATTAAGGTATCTTTACTTTTACTCAAGTATGACAATTGGGTACTTTTTCCACCACTGCCTGTCCCTGACCCTTAACCTCTGACCCTTCACCCTCAGGGCTATTGGTGCCAACCCCCTGTACTGTGACTGCCGTCTGCTCTGGCTGTCTGACTGGGTGAAGACGGGCTACAAGGAGCCTGGCATCGCCCGCTGTGCCGGACCTACGGGCATGGAGGGAAAGCTGCTGCTCACCACCCCTGCCAAGAAGTTTGAGTGCCACGGTGAGATGGGTTAATTCATTTAGTTTAATTTCGTTTAATAAGGAACCAGGGATTCCCCTTAACTATTTTCTCCAAAATCAATCAGTTTCTCAGATGTTTTCATCCGTTCATGTCCCATGGTAATTATTGTGTAGATCCAGCTATACAGTATACTGTATACAGTGCCTTCAGATAGTATTAATACACCTTGACTTATTCCACATTTTGTTGTGTTACAGCCTGAATTCAAAATGGAATAAAATAAAATAAATCTCACCCATCTACACACAATACCCCATAATGACAAAGTGAAAACATGTTTTTAGAATTTTCAGCAAATGTATTTAAAATGAAATACAGACATACTGCATCTCATTTACATAAACATTCACACCCCTGCGTCAATACTTTGTAGAAGCACCTTTGGCAGCGATTACAGCTTTAAGTCGTCTTGGCTATATGTCTGTATCGGCTTTGCACATCTGGATTTGGGGATTTTCTCCATTCTTCCTTGCAGATTTTCTCAAGCTCTGTTAAGTTAGATGGGGACCAGGTGGGAACAGCAATCTTCAAGTCTTTCCATAGATCATAGGGCCACTCAAGGACTTTGACATTCTTGTTCTGAAGCCCTTCCAGTGTTGCTTTGGTTGTATACTTGGGGTCATTGTCCTGTCAGACCGTAAATCTTTGCACCAGTCTACAATCGTTTGCACTCTGAAGCAGGTTCTCATCCAGGATTTGCCTGTATTTGGCTACATTCATTGTTACCTCTATCCTTGCCAGACTCCCAGACCCTGCCGGTGAAAAGCATCCAATAGCATGATGCTGCCACCATCATGCTTCACGGTAGATATGGTGTTAGATGGGTGATGAACTGTGCCTGGTTTTTACATTTCCCAATGATGGAGACCACTGTGCTCTTGGAAACTTTCAACACCCTAGAAATTGTTTTATACCCTTCCCCAGATACAGTACCAGTCAAATGTTTGGACACATCTACTCATTCAAGGGTTTTTCTTTATTTTTACTATTTTCTACATTGTACAATAATAGTGAAGACATCAAAACTATGAAATAATACATATGGAATCATGTAGTAACCAAAAACGTGTTAAACAAATCAAAATATATTTTAGAATCTCCAAAGTAGCCACCCATTGCCTTGATGACAGCTTTGCACTCTCTTGGCATTCTCTCAACCAGCTTCATGAGGAATGCTTTTCCAACAGTTCCCACATATGCTGAGCACTTGTTGGCTGCTTTTCCTCCACTCTGCGGTCCAACTCATCACAAACCATCTCAATTGGGTTGAGGTCGAGTGATTGTGGAGGCCAGATCATCTGATGCAGCACTCCATCACTATCCTTCTTGGTCAAATAGCCCTTACACAGCCTGGAGGCGTGTTTTGGGACATTGTCCTGTTGAAAAACAAATGATAGTCCCAATAAGCCCAAACCAGATGGGATGGCGAATAGCTGCAGAATGCTGTGGTAGCCATGCTGGTTAAGTGTGCCTTGAATTCTAAATAAATCACTAACAGTGTCACCAGCAAAGCACCCCCACACCATCACACCTCCTCCTCCATGCTTCACGGTGGGAACCACACATGCGGAGATAATCCGTTCACCTACTCTGCGTCTCACAAAGACATGGCGGTTGGAACCAAAAATCTCAAATTTGGACTCATCAGACCAAAGGACTGATTTCCACCGGTCTAACATCCATTGCTTGTGTTTCTTGACCCAAGCAAGTCTCTTCTTCTTATTGGTGTCCTTTAGTAGTGGTTTCTTTTCAGCAACTCAACCATGAAGGCCTGATTCACGCAGTCTCCTCTGAACAGTTGATGTTGAGATGTGTCTGTTACTTGAACTCTGTGAAGCATTTATTTGGGTTGCCATCTGAAGTGCAGTTAACTCTAATTAACTTATCCTCTGCAGCAGAGGTAACTCCTTTCCTGTGGTGGTTCTCATGAGAGCCAGTTTCATCATAGCGCTTAAAGGTTTTTGCGACTGCACTTGAAGAAACTTTCAAAGTTCTTGAAATTTTCCGGATTGACTGACCTTCATGTCTTAAAGTAATGATGGACTGTCGTTTCTCTTTCCTTATTTGAGCTGTTCTTGCCATAATATGGACTTGGTCTTTTATCAACTAGGGCTATCTTCTGTATATCCCTCTACCTTGTCATAACACAACTGACTGGCTCAAATGCATTAAGAAGGAAAGAAATTCCACAAATTAACTTTTAACAAGGCACACCTGTTCATTGAAATCCATTCCAGGTGACTATCTCATGAAGCTGGTTGAGAGAATGCCAAGAGTGTGCAAAGCTGTCATCAAGGCAAAGGGTGGCTACTTAGAAGAATGTCAAATATAAAATAGATTTTGATTTGTTTAACACTTTTTTGGTTACTACATGATTTCATATGTGTTATTTTATAGTTTTGATATCTTCATTATTATTCTACAATGTAGAAAATAGTAAAAATAAAGAAAAACCCTGGAATTAGTAGGTGTGTCCAAACTTTTGACTGGTACTGTATATGCCTCATCACAATTCTATCTCGGAGAGTGTCATAGCAAAGGGGTGTGAATAGTTATTTAAATGAGATTTTTCTGTATTTCTTTTTCAATACATTTGCTAAGATTTCTAAGAACATGTTTTCACTTTGTCATTATGTGGTATTGTGTGTAGATGTGTGAGAATTTTATAAAATGTAATCCATTTTGAATTCACGCTGTAACACAACAAAATGTGGAATAAGTCGAGGGGTATTAATACTTTCTGAAGGCACTGTATATGTAAAGTGTGTTGTACCGCAGGGCAGCTCTCTTGGCCCTCTACTCTTTTCTATTTTGACCAATGACCTGCCACTGGCATTAAACAAAGCCTGTGTATCTATGTATGCTGATGATTCAACCCTTTATGTGTCAGCAACCACAGCTAGTGAAATTCACTGCAACCCTAAACAGAGAGTTGCAGTCAGTTTTAGAATGGGTGGCTAGTGATAAAATGAACATAGCCCTGAACATCTCTGAAACTAAGAATTGTATTTGGTACAAATCATTCCCTAAGTTCTAGACTTTAGCTGAATCTGATAATGAATAATATGGCAGTTGAGCAAGTTGAGGAGACCAAATTACTTGGTGTTACCTTGGATTATAAACAGTCATGGTCAAAACATATTGATTCAATGGTTGTGAAGATGGGGATAGGTCTGTCCGTGATAAAGAGATGCTCTGCTTTTTTGACACCACACAATCAAGTCCTGCAGGCTCTAGTTTTATCTTATCTTGATTATTGTCCAGTCATATGGTCAGGTGCTACAAAGAAGGACCTAGAAAAACTGCAGCTGGCCCAGAACAGAGCTGCACGTCTTGCTCTTCACTGTAATCAGAGGGCTAACATCAATACTATGCAGGCCAGTCTCTCTTGACTAAAAGTAGAGGAGAGACTGACTGCATCACTTCTTGTTTTTATAAGAAACATTAATGTGTTGAAAATTCCAAATAGTTTGCATAGTCAACTTATACACAGCACTGACATACACCCCACCAGACATGCCACCAGGGGTCTTTGCACAGTCCCCAAATCCAGAATAAATTCAAGAAAATGTACAGTATTATATAGAGCCATGATTGCATGGAACTCCCTACACAAACAAGTGAACAGCAAACCTTTAAAAAAAAGATAAAGCAACACCGCACGGCAACGCCTCTCCCCTATTTGACCTAGATATTGTTTGGCTGTACTGATATGTAGGCTATGTGTGACATTTTACATTTATGTAGTTCTGTCCTTGAGCTGTTCTTGTCTATTAATGTTCTGTATTAAGTCATGTTTCATGTTTTGTGTGGACCCCAGGAAGAGTAGCTGCTGCTATCACAAAAGCTAATGGTGATCCTAATAAAATACCAAATACCAATTGAACAGGAAAGATAATCATAATCTAAAACGAAAAAATGTGTGTGTATAGGTGAGGTGGACAGTGGCGTCCTGGCCAAGTGTAACCCATGCCTGTCCAGCCCGTGTGTCAACCAGGGGATCTGTCACAGTGATCTGGCAGAGATCTACAGGTGTAGCTGTCCTCCTGGATTCAAGGTGAGATCTCACATTAACCATTTACCTGCAGTGTTCTTCTCGCCATGTTGTGCAGGCTTTTGTTCAAGTCCAGCTCTAACACATACTTAGGCTAACGTAGGGCTCGATTCAATCCATATCTGCGAAGTGATTGAAATTTAAAGGCAATGTTCTCGCGTTAGTGGAGAATGCATTCACGGTAAACGCTGCATATGTTGGCTCAATCTGAAATTACCTTTAGATTTCAAGCGCACTATAGCGCTGAACTTCGGCGATATAGATTGAATTGAGTCCTTACTTGTATTTGTGGCTGTTGACGCATAAGGTCGTGACCTCTCCACTTCTGACATTATAAAGCCTGTTGTTCAGCTTATGCATGCTTTTGTTCCAGCCCAGCTTTTTTTATTTCTGTTTTTAATTTTTATTTATTTCCTGATTCCATTGATGAAAATGAAATAACTTGAAACTCATGAACATGCATTAACTGCACATGAGTTAATTAGTGTAATCAGTTTGTTCACAGACACTGTAGATCTCCAGGAATAGGGTTGGTTGGTGACCACTGAACTTTTCTCTGGGTCTGCAGGGTAGGAACTGTGAGACTTCTCTGAACGTGTGTGTCAGTAACCCCTGTGTCAACGGGGGCACTTGCCAAATCAATGAGGAGGAGGAGGGGGGATACCGCTGTGCCTGTCCCTTTGGCTTTGACGGTCCTACCTGCCTGACCAACATAGATGACTGTGAAGATAATGACTGTGAAAACGGAGCTACCTGTATAGATGGAGTCAACAACTATACCTGCCTCTGTCCACCTTACTACACAGGTAACACACTTTACACTATAGACCAGCCTTCTCTCTATTGCTGTTGAGTTGACCTATTGGGTTGCAATTTATCATCCATAAATGTAATACCCCTCTCTCTCTCTCTCTCTCTCTCTCTCTCTCTCTCTCTCTCTCTCTCTCTCTCTCTCTCTCTCTCTCTCTCTCTCTCTCTCTCTCTCTCTCTCTCTCTCTCTCTCTCTCTCTCTCTCTCTCTAGGGGAGGTGTGTGAGGAGATGGAGGATGTGTGTGCTCCAGGTCTCAATCCATGTCAACACCAGTCTACCTGTCTCATCACGTCTACTGGACCCCAGTGAGTACACAATGTCAACGTTTGTGTATGTGAGACATAAAGATTTGCGTTGTCAATGCCTAGGCTTAAGCTCAGTGGGCTAATGCTAACGTTTGTGTGTGTTGCAGGTGTGTGTGTTCTCCGGGCTACGTCGGTGATGACTGCAGTGTGGACTACGATGACTGTGAGGAGAATCGCTGTCAGAACAAAGCTCAGTGTGTCGACCAACTCAACGGATACTCCTGCTCCTGCCCCGATGGCTACAGGTGAGGCACAAACACACACAAACAAACACACACACACACATACAGAAACCTTAGAACTCACACACAACTTAGAACACTATCAAGCCATCTGTGGTATAAGGTTACTACTTCTTCTTATCAGCGGTGAAGTTTCTAACATCTCTGAATCTATCATTTTGACTTACTGACCTCTCTCTCTCTCTCTCTCCTCGCAACTTCCCCTCCCTCTCCTCCCGCAGTGGTCAGTTGTGTGAGGTGCCCCCCTCCCCGCGGTCTCTGTGTGACCTGGCAGACTGCCAGAACGGTGCCCCGTGTGTGGAGCGGGCAGGCCGGGCACTGTGCCAGTGTCTCCCTGGATTCGGAGGGCCTCGCTGTGAGAAGCTGGTCAGCGTTAACTTTGTAGACAGAAACTCCTACCTGCTGCTCTCTGACCTCAAGAACTGGCCCCAGGCTAACATCACACTGCAGGTATCTAACATCTCACTGCAGGTACTGTAACACACACGCACAGGCTAAATGTGTACACAGTGCGCACACACACACACACACACACACACACACATACACACACACACACACTACAGTGTAGGTACTGAATTAACAATTCAACAGGCATGTGTTTGAGATCCATGCATGTACAGTAACTTGGACTTTTGGACTGTGACAGTGATGTCAAAGGGATATTTGCATACCTTTCATTCTATTGTGATATCTGTCCCCAGGTGTCGACAGCGGAGGAGAACGGTATCCTGCTGTATAATGGAGACAATGACCACATCGCTGTAGAGATGTATCAAGGTCACGTTAAGGTCAGCTACGACCCTGGCAGCCAGCCTGGACACGCTATCTATAGGTAAACACACACGCGCAAACACAAACACACACGCACACATAATCACACAGACTACACACACACACATACACACACACAGACAAACACAAATACATAAGGGGCGGCAGGTAGCTTAGTGGTTAAGAGTGTTGTGCCAGTAACCGAAAGGTCGCTGGTTCTAATCCCCGAGCCGACTAGGTGAAAAATCTGTCGATGTGCCCTTGAGCAAGGTACTTAACCCTAAGAGCGTCTGCTAAATGACTAAAATGTAAATAAGCACAAGAGTAAATGTTTAAGAACAACCAAATTATTACATCTGTCTGTTTCTCCCTCCCTCTCTCTCTGTCTGCTTTCTCCCTCCCTCTCTCTCTGTCTGCTTTCCCCCTCCCTCTCTCTCTTTATGCAGTACTGAGACGATCAACGACGGTCAGTTCCACACGGTGGAGCTGGTGACCTTTGACCAGATGGTGAACCTGTCCATCGACGGGGGTCTCCCCACCACCATGGACAGCCTGAGGGGGGTCCGGCCCCTGAACGGGGAGGCTCCGCTATACGTGGGGGGTAGGGGCCCTCTCCAGAACACACCTCCTTCCTCCTCCTCTGCTGCAGGCACTACAACTACTACACTACTGTCAATGTCACCCCCCACTGCAACCCAACCCCAACACCAACCCACCACCACAACCAACCTCCCATCCCAAAACCACAACTACCGCAAGCGAGCCATATCGTGACCCAATCCTGCAACCTACCCAACTCCAAACCTAAATCCACCCAGTCCATCCCCCATTACGACTGTGTTTGTTAGAGCACGTCCAGCATACAAACAACGCGCACACACACTTATGAACACACGTATAAGAAAACACACTGATAAAGCCTTACAATATAAACCCCATACACACGTATACACACTCAGCAACACTGCAAAACAGGTGTCTAATATAGTGCACAGCAGTAAACCCCATGACCCTTGGCCCTATGAGCATCACCCCTTAAGGACTGCAGTGTTCAGGATACATACAGTATTCCTACCATATAATACATACTATATAGTCTTCTATTCTATTTCTGTGATTCCTACTATTTCCAGTTTTCATTCATCCTTACTAAACACATCCCTTTAGATCTCTATCTCTGTCCTACCAGACACAGTCTTCACTCTGGATATGTGATGTGGTATATTTGCATGGATGATGATTTCCTTGTTTCTTTTCATTTTCTTATTTTTTCACTTGTTAGTAATTCTCTGTAACCCGACTAGCCATTCTTGATATCAAAGCATTGATGTGTTGAAACAGAATTGATCTGATATCAGAAATGGCTGTGTGTCCAGAGTTTGTGATGTGATGTTTTGGTGCTGTGATGTGCTGTACTGTGGTGTACTGTACTGTGGTGTACTGTACTGTGGTGTACTGTACTGTGGTGTATGTTTGTGACTGTTGGCCACTGTATAGAAGAGTACGATACACATCACCCAATACCCTTTCTCCTTTTCACTGTCCTCTATTTCAAAGATGCTGTTTTGGAATTGAATTAGTGTCAAATCACTGTATTATATCAGAGAGAGTGTTGAACTACAAATAGTCAAATGTAATTTATTTAATTTAATTATTTAATCACATTTTTATTAAAAGATCGGGAAATGGGCCCGGCTCTATATTTCTGGCAATACTTTCCCTCCCTACTGGCTCAGTAGCATATTTATTCATTTTGGACCAACATGTCCTATAAATCAAATGTTGATGTTAGTGGGAGTTTTGGAGGATTCGGCCCCTAGTTCCCCTAACTTCTCGTAATGAAGTTGTATTTTGGCTCCACTTCTATCACATTGCTGCAGTATATTCACATGCACATGGCTCTTTGAAAAAGCCTCCTCTTCATTCATTACCTCCATACCAGTCCTGTGTTAGCTGTTTCTCTTCTTCCCCTGCTTACCACTCACATACATCTCCCTTCTTCCTCCCCCTCCTCCTTCTCCTCTCTCTCCTCCTCCTCCTCTCTCTCCTTCTCCTCTTCTCTCTCCTTCTCCTCCTCTCTCTCCTCTTCCTCCTCCTCTCTCTCCTCCTCCTCCTCTCTCCTTCTCCTCTTCTCTCTCCTTCTCCTCCTCTCTCTCCACTTCCTCCTCCTCTCTCTCCTCCTCCTCCTCTCTCCTCCTCCTCCTCTCTCTCCTTCTCCTCTTCTCTCTCCTTCTCCTCCTCTCTCTCCTCTTCCTCCTCCTCTCTCCTTCTCCTCCTCTCTCTCCTCCTCCTCTCTCTCCTCCTCCTCTTCGCTCTCCTCCTCCTCCTCTCTCTCCTTCCCTCCTCCCTCTCCTCCTCCTCCTCCTCCTCTCTCTCCTTTTCCTCCTCCGCCTCTCTCTTTCTCCTTCCCATCCCCTCTCTCCTCCCTCTCTCTCCCCCTCCTCTCTCTCCTCCTCCTCTCTCTCCTCTTCCTCCTCCTCTCTCTCCTCCTCCTCCTCCTCTCTCTCTAATTGCCTCCTCTCTCTTCTCCTCCTCCTCCTCCTCTCTCTCCTCCTCCTCCTCCTCTCTCTCCTCCGCCTCCTCTCTCTCTCTCCTCCTCCTCTCTCTCTCTCCTCCTCCTCTCTCTCCTTCCCCTCCTCTATCTCCTCCTCCTCCTCTCTCTCCGCCCCCTCCTCTCTCTCCGCCCCCTCCTCTCTCTCCTTCCCCTCCTCTCTCTCCTCCTCCTCTCTCTCCTTCCCCTCCTCTCTCTCCTCCTCCTTCTCTCTCTCCTCCTCTCTGCTCCTCCTCCTCTCTCTCCTCCTCCGCCTCTCTCTCTCCTTCCCCTCCTCTCTCTCCACATCCTCTCTCTCTCTCCTTCCCATCCCCTCACTCCTCCTCCTCCTCTCACTCCTTCCCCTCCTCTCTCTCCTTTCTCTCTCTCCTCCTCCTCCCTCTCCTCTTTCTCTCTCTCCTTCTCCTCTTCTCTCTCCTCCTCTCTCTCTCCTTTTCCTCCTCTCTCTCCTTCTCCTCCTCTCTCTCCTTCCCCTCCTCTCTCTCCTCCTCCACTCTCTATCTCCTTCCCTCCTCCTGCTCTTTCTCCTTCCCCTCCCTCCTCCTCCTCCTCTCTCTCCTTCTCCTCCCTCCTCCTCTTCCTCTCTCTCCTCCTCCTCTCTCTTCTCCTCCGCCTCTCTCTCTCTCCTTCCCCTCCTCTCTCTCCACCTCCTCTGTCTCTCTCCTTCCTCTCCCCTCTCTCCTCCTCCTCCTCTCAATCCTTCCCCTCCTCTCTCTCCTTCCCCTCCTCCTCCTCCTCCTCCTCTCTCTACTCTTCCTCCTCTTCTCCTCCTCTCTCCTCTCTCCTCTCTCCTCCTCCTCCTCCTCCTCCTCCCCCTACTCTCTCTCCATCCCCTCCTCTCTCTCCTCCCCCTCCTCTCTCTCCTTCTCCTCCTCTCTCCTTACCCTCCTCTCTCTCCATCTCCTTCCCCTCCTCTATCTCCTCCTCCTCCTCTCTCCTCCCCCTCCTCTCTCTCCTTCCCCTCCTCTCTCTCCTTCCCCTCCTCTCTCTCCTCCTCCTCTCTCTCCTTCCCCTCCTCTCTCCTTCCCCTCCTCTCTCTCCTCCTCCTCCTCCTCTCTCCTCCTCCTCCTCCTCCTCTCTCTCCTTCTCCTCTCTCTCCTCCTCCTCTCTCTCCTCTATCTCCTCTCTCCTCCTCCTCTCTCTCTTCCTCCTCTTCTCGCTCCTCTATCTCCTCTCTCTCCTCCTCCTCTCTCCTCCATCTCTCAGGTATGCCTGTGGACGTCCACTCGGCAGCCTTCCGGCTCTGGCAGATCCCGAATGGCTCCAGTTTCCACGGCTGCATCCAGAACCTGTATATTAACAACGAGCTGCAGGATTTCACCAAGACCCAGATGAAGCCGGGCGTGGTGCCAGGCTGTGAGCCCTGTAGGAAGATCTACTGCCTGAATGGTATCTGCCAGCCGGACGGGGCACAGGGACCAGTCTGCCACTGCCAGCCGGGCTGGAGCGGACCACACTGTGACCAGCCTGCCGCCAACACATGCCAGGGCAGCAAGTAAGAATAGACCACTAGGGTTATGATGATAATGCATTGCAAGTCTCAAACTGCAATTCATATTAACAGTTTAAGATAAGTCTTTACATATGTTCCACCCAAGCCTCTCAGTCTGACATACACTATACAGTGAGGGAAAAAAGTATTTGATCCCCTGCTGATTTTGTACATTTGCCCACTGACAAAGAAATGATCAGTCTATAATTTTAATGGTAGGTTTATTTGAACAGTGAGAGACAGAATAACAGCAAAAAATCCAGAAAAACTTATTTCAAAAATGTTATGAATTGATTAGAATTTTAATGAGGGAAATAAGTATATGACCCCTCTGCAAAACATGACTTAGTACTTGGTGGCAAAACCCTTGTTGGCAATCACAGAGGTCAGACGTTTCTTGAATTTGGCCACCAGGTTTGCAAACATCTCAGGAGGGATTTTGTCCCACTCCTCTTTGCAGATCTTCTCCAAGTCCTTAAGGTTTCAAGGCTGACGTTTGGCAACTCGAACCTTCAGCTCCCTCCACAGATTTTCTATGGGATTAAGGTCTGGAGACTGGCTAGGCCACTCCAGGACCTTAATGTGCTTCTTCTTGAGCACTCCTTTGTTGCCTTGGCCGTGTGTTTTGGGTCATTGTCATGCTGGAATACCCATCCACGACCCATTTTCAATGCCCTGTCTGAGGGAAGGAGGTTCTCAACCAAGATTTGACGGTACATGGCCCCGTCCATCGTCCCTTTGATGCGGTGAAGTTGTCCTGTCCCCTTAGCAGAAAAACACCCCCAAAGCATAATGTTTCCACCTCCATGTTTGACAGTGGGGATGATGTTCTTGGGGTCATAGGCAGCATTCCTCCTCCTCCAAACACAGCAAGTTGAGTTGATGCCAAAGAGCTCCATTTTGGTCTCATCTGACCACAACACTTTCACCCAGTTCTCCTCTGAATCATTCAGATGTTCATTGGCAAACATCAGACGGGCATGTGCAGTGGGGAGAACAAGTATTTGATACACTGCCGATTTTGCAGGTTTTCCTACTGACAAAGCATGTAGAGGTCTGTAATTTTTATGATAGGTACACTTAAACTGTGAGAGACGGAATCTAAAACAAAAATCCAGAAAATCACATTGTATGATTTTTAAGTAATTAATTTGCATTTTTTTGCATGACATAAGTATTTGATACAGCAGAAAAGCAGAACTTAATATTTGGTACAGAAACCTTTGTTTGCAATTACAGAGATCATACGTTTCCTGTAGGTCTTGACTAGGTTTGCACACACTGCAGCAGGGATTTTGGCCCACTCCTCCATACAGACCTTCTCCAGATCCTTCAGGTTTCGGGGCTATCGCTGGGCAATAGGGACTTTCAGCTCCCTCCAAAGATGTTCTATTGGGTTCAGGTCTGGAGACTGGCTAGGCCACTCCAGGACCTTGAGATGCTTCTTACGGAGCCACTCTTTAGTTGCCCTGGCTGTGTGTTTCAGGTCGTTGTCATGCTGGAAGACCCAGCCACGACCCATCTTCAATGCTCTTACTGAGGGAAGGAGGTTGTTGGCCAACATCTCGCGATACATGAACCCATCCATCCTCCCCTCAATACGGTGCAGTCGTCCTGTCCCCTTTGCAGAAAATGCATCCCCAAAGAATGATGTTTCCACCTCCATGCTTCACGGTTGGGATGGTGTTCTTGGGGTTGTACTCATCCTTCTTCTTCCTCCAAACACGGCGAGTGGTTTTTACTAGATTACTTGTAGTTTTTCATGTTGTCTGTCTGTAATTTTTTTGTAATGACTTGGTGCTGCCTATCTTGGCCAGGACGCTCTTGAAAAAGAGATTTTAAATCTCAATGAGCCCTTCCTGGTTAAATAAAGGTTAAATAAAAAAAGTGGAGTTTAGACCAAAAAACTATATTTTTGTCTCATCAGACCACATGACCTTCTCCCATTCCTCCTCTGGATCATCCAGATGGTCATTGGCAAACTTCAGACGGGCCTGGACATGCGCTGGCTTGAGCAGGGGGACCTTGCGTGTGCTGCAGGATTTTAATCCATGACGGCGTAGTGTGTTACTAATGGTTTTCTTTGAGACTGTGGTCCCAGCTCTCTTCAGGTCATTGACCAGATCCTGCCGTGTAGTTCTGGGCTGATCCCTCACCTTCCTCATGATCATTGATGCCCCACGAGGTGAGATCTTGCATGGAGCCCCAGACCGAGGGTGATTGACCGTCATCTTGAACTTCTTCCATTTTCTAATAATTGCGCCAACAGTTGTTGCCTTCTCACCAAGCTGCTTGCCTATTGTCCTGTAGCCCATCCCTGCCTTGTGCAGATCTACAATGTTATCCCTGATGTCCTCACACAGCTCTCTGGTCTTGGCCATTGTAGAGAGGTTGGAGTCTGTTTGATTGAGTGTGTGGACAGGTGTCTTTTATACAGGTAACGAGTTCAAACAGGTGCAGTTAATACAGGTAATGAGTGGAGAACAGGAGGGCTTCTTAAAGAAAAACTAACATGTCTGTGAGAGCCGGAATTCTTACTGGTTGGTAGGTGATAAAATACTTATGTCATGCAATAAAATGCAAATTAATTACTTAAAAATCATACAATGTGATTTTCTGGATTTTTGTTTAAGATTCCGTCTCTCACAGTTTAAGTGTACCTAAGATAAAAAATTACAGGCCTCTACATGCTTTGTAAGTAGGAAAACCTGCAAAATCGGCAGTGTATCAAATACTTGTTCTCCCCACTGTATATGTGCTTTCTTGAGCAGGGGGACCTTGCGGGCGCTGCAAGATTTCAGTCCTTCACGGCGTAGTGTATTACCAATTGTTTTCTTGGTGACTATGGTCCAAGCTGCCTTGAGCTCATTGACAAGATCCTCCCGTGTAGTTCTGGGCTGATTCCTCACCGTTCTCTTGGTCATTGCAACTCCACGAGGTGAGATCTTGCATGGAGCCCCAGGCCGAGGGAGATTGACAGGTCTTTTGTGTTTCTTCCATTTGCGAATAATCGCACCAACTGTTGTCACCTTCTCACCAAGCTGCTTGGCGATGGTCTTGTAGCCCATTCCAGCCTTGTGTAGGTCTACAATCTTGTCCCTGACATCCTTGGAGAGCTCTTTGGTCTTGGCCATGGTGGAGAGTTTGGAATCTGATTGATTGATTGCTTCTGTGGACAGGTATCTTTTATACAGGTAACATGCTGAGATTAGGAGCACTCCCTTTAAGAGTGTGCTCCTAATCTCAGCTCGTTACCTGTATAAAAAACACCTGGGAGTCAGAAATCCTTCTGATTGAGAGGGGGTCAAATACTTATTTCCCTCATTAAAATGCAAATCAATTTATAAAAAATTTTACATGCGTTTTTCTGGATTTTTTTGTTGTTATTCTGTCTCTCACTGTTCAAATAAACCTACCATTAAAATTATAGACTGATCATTTCTTTGTCAGTGGGCAAACGTACAAAATCAGCAGGGGATCAAATACTTTTTTCTCTCACTGTATATACAAAAATATATGGACACCCCTTCCAATTAATGGATTTGGCTATTTCAGCCACACCCATTGCTGACAGGTGTATACAATTATTGTGAAGTGGAAACGTCTAGGAATAACAACAGCGGAGCCGCGAAGTGGTAGGCCACACAAGCTCACAGAACGGGACCGCTGAGTGCTGAAGCGCGTAGCGCGTAAAATCCGCCTGGCCTTGCTTGCAACACTCACTACCAAGTTCCAATCTGCCTCTGGAAGCAACGTCAGCACAATAACTGTTTGTCGGGAGCTTCATGAAATGGGTTTCAATGGCCAAGCACCAAGTCTAAAATCACCAGGCGCAATGCCAAGCGTCGGTTGGACTGGTGTAAAGCTCGCCGCCATTGGACTCTGGAGCAGTGGAAACGCGTTCTCTGGAGTGATGAATCACGTTTCACCATCTGGCAGTCTGACGGACGAATCTGGGTTTGGCGGATGCCAAGAGAACTCTACCTGACCGAATGCATAGTGCCAACTGTAAAGTTTGGTGGAGGAGGAATAATGGGGCTGTTTTAATGGTCGAGCTAGGCCCCTTAGTTCCAGTGAAGGGAAATCTTAACCCTACAGCATACAATGACACATTCTAGACGATTATGTGCTTCCAACTTTGTGGCAACAGTTTGGCCCTTTCCTGTTTTAGCATGACAATGCCCTCGTGCACAAAGCAAGGTCCATACAGAAATGGTTAGTTGAGATCGGTGTGGAAGAACTTGACTGGCCTGCACAGAGCCCTGACCTCAACACCATCGAACACCTTCGAGATGAATTGGAACGCTGACAGTGAGCCAGGCATATTCACCCAACATCAGTGCCTGACCTCACTAATGCTCTTGTGGCTGAATGGAAGCAAGTCCCTAAAGCAAAGTTCCAACTTCTAGTGTAAAGCCTTCCCGGAAGAGTGGAGGCTTTTATAGCAGCATAGGGGGGAACAACTCATTTACATTTACATTTACGTCATTTAGCAGACGCTCTTATCCAGAGCGACTTACAAATTGGTGCATTCACTCCATATTAATGCATATGATTTTGTTAGAGGAGCAGGTGTCTACATACTTTTGGTCATGTAGTGCATAATGATTGAATGATTAATTTATATTCCCTCTCCCTAGGTGTGTGCATGGGAAGTGTATTCCCTTTGACCTGCAGTCGTACCGCTGCGAGTGTGTGGAGGGTTACCGGGGTGCCCTGTGTAACCAGCAGGGGGAGCTGTTTAACACCTGCCACAGCAACAACTGCAAACACGGACGCTGCCAGATCTCTGATACAGGAGATGCCTACTGCCACTGTGAGGCCGGATACATCGGCAACCTCTGTGACGCAGGTAGGAGACACACACACACACACACACACACACACACACAATTATTACTACTGTGGATACACCAGAGAGCTCCATGATGCAGATAGGAGATAGAGAGAGTTTGTTTTTCTCATTGGGGACTGTCTGGCATCCTAGTTTACTTAGATTGTCTCTGTTGTCACTTGTCTTTGATACAAATATCTATATTTCCGCCTACAGAGTCAGTGTCTCTATCTTTCCTCTCCCTACAGAGTCAGTGTCTCTATCTTTCCTCTCCCTACAGAGTCAGTGTCTCTATCTTTCCTCTCCCTACAGAGTCAGAGTGTCTCTATCTTGCCTCTCCCTACAGAGTCAGTGTCTCTATCTTTCCTCTCCCTACAGAGTCAGAGTGTCTCTATCTTTCCTCTCCCTACAGAGTCAGAGTGTCTCTATCTATGTGGTCCTCTGTAGCTCAGCTGGTAGAGCACGGCGCTTGTAACGCCAAGGTAGTGGGTTCGATCCCCGGGACCACCCATACACAAAAATGTATGCACGCATGACTGTAAGTCGCTTTGGATAAAAGCGTCTGCTAAATGGCATATTTATTATTTTTATTTATCTATCTTTCCTCTCCCTATAGAGTCAGAGTGTCTCTATCTTTCCTCCTACAGAGTCAGTGTCTCTATCTTTCCTCTCCCTACAGAGTCAGAGTGTCTCTATCTTTCCTCTCCCTAGAGAGTCAGTGTCTCTATCTTTCCTCTCCCTACAGAGTCAGAGTGTCACTATCTTTCCTCTCCCTACAGAGTCAGTGTCTCTATCTTTCCTCTCCCTACAGAGTCAGAGTGTCACTATCTTTCCTCTCCCTATAGAGTCAGAGTGTCTCTATCTTTCCTCCTACAGAGTCAGAGTGTCTCTATCTTTCCTCTGCCTACAGAGTCAGAGTGTCTCCATCTTTCCACCCCCTACAGAGTCAGAGTGTCTCTATCTTTCCTCTCCCCACAGAGTCAGAGTGTCTCTATCTTTCCTCTCTCTACAAAGCCAGTGTCTCTATCTTTCCTCTCCCTACAGAGTCAGAGTGTCTCTATCTTTCCTCCTACAGTCTCCTGAGTGGCGCAGTGGTCTAAGGCACTGCATTGCAGTGCTAACTGTGCCACTAGAGATCCTGGTTCGAATCCAGGCTCTGTCGCAGCCGGCCGCGACCGGGAGACTCATGGGCGGTGCACAATTGGCCCAGCGTCGTCCAGGGTAGGGGAGGGAATGGGCGGCAGGGATGTAGCTCAGTTGATAGAGCATGGCGTTTGCAATGCCAGGGTTGTGGGTTCGATTCCCACGGGGGGCCAGTATAAAAAAAAAAAAGATATGTATTCACTAACTGTAAGTCGCTCTGGATAAGAGCGTCTGCTAAATGACTAAAATGTAAATGTACAGAGTCAGAGTGTCTCTATCTTTCCTCTCCCTATAGAGTCAGAGTGTCTCTATCTTTCCTCTCCCTACAGAGTCAGTGTCTCTATCTTTCCACTCCCTACAGAGTCAGTGTCTCTATCTTGCCTCTCCCTACAGAGTCAGAGTGTCTCTATCTTTCCTCTCCCTACAGAGTCAGTGTCTCTATCTTTCCTCCTACAGAGTCAGAGTGTCTTTCCTCTCCCTACAGAGTCAGAGTGTCTCTATCTTTCCTCTCCCTACAGAGTCAGAGTGTCTCTATCTATGTGGTCCTCTGTAGCTCAGCTGGTAGAGCACAGCGCGTGTAACGCCAAGGTAGTGGGTTCGATCCCCGGGACCACCCATACACAAAAATGTATGCACGCATGACTGTAAGTCGCTTTGGATAAAAGCGTCTGCTAAATGGCATATTTATTATTTTTATTTATCTATCTTTCCTCTCCCTATAGAGTCAGAGTGTCTCTATCTTTCCTCCTACAGAGTCAGTGTCTCTATCTTTCCTCTCCCTACAGAGTCAGAGTGTCTCTATCTTTCCTCTCCCTACAGAGTCAGTGTCTCTATCTTTCCTCTCCCTACAGAGTCAGAGTGTCTCTATCTTGCCTCTCCCTACAGAGTCAGTGTCTCTATCTTTCCTCTCCCTACAGAGTCAGAGTGTCTCTATCTTTCCTCTCCCTACAGAGTCAGAGTGTCTCTATCTATGTGGTCCTCTGTAGCTCAGCTGGTAGAGCAAGGCGCTTGTAACGCCAAGGTAGTGGGTTCGATCCCCGGGACCACCCATACACAAAAATGTATGCACGCATGACTGTAAGTCGCTTTGGATAAAAGCGTCTGCTAAATGGCATATTTATTATTTTTATTTATCTATCTTTCCTCTCCCTATAGAGTCAGAGTGTCTCTATCTTTCCTCCTACAGAGTCAGTGTCTCTATCTTTCCTCTCCCTACAGAGTCAGAGTGTCTCTATCTTTCCTCTCCCTAGAGAGTCAGTGTCTCTATCTTTCCTCTCCCTACAGAGTCAGAGTGTCACTATCTTTCCTCTCCCTACAGAGTCAGTGTCTCTATCTTTCCTCTCCCTACAGAGTCAGAGTGTCACTATCTTTCCTCTCCCTATAGAGTCAGAGTGTCTCTATCTTTCCTCCTACAGAGTCAGAGTGTCTCTATCTTTCCTCTGCCTACAGAGTCAGAGTGTCTCCATCTTTCCACCCCCTACAGAGTCAGAGTGTCTCTATCTTTCCTCTCCCCACAGAGTCAGAGTGTCTCTATCTTTCCTCTCTCTACAAAGCCAGTGTCTCTATCTTTCCTCTCCCTACAGAGTCAGAGTGTCTCTATCTTTCCTCCTACAGTCTCCTGAGTGGCGCAGTGGTCTAAGGCACTGCATTGCAGTGCTAACTGTGCCACTAGAGATCCTGGTTCGAATCCAGGCTCTGTCGCAGCCGGCCGCGACCGGGAGACTCATGGGCGGTGCACAATTGGCCCAGCGTCGTCCAGGGTAGGGGAGGGAATGGGCGGCAGGGATGTAGCTCAGTTGATAGAGCATGGCGTTTGCAATGCCAGGGTTGTGGGTTCGATTCCCACGGGGGGCCAGTATAAAAAAAAAAAAGATATGTATTCACTAACTGTAAGTCGCTCTGGATAAGAGCGTCTGCTAAATGACTAAAATGTAAATGTACAGAGTCAGAGTGTCTCTATCTTTCCTCTCCCTATAGAGTCAGAGTGTCTCTATCTTTCCTCTCCCTACAGAGTCAGTGTCTCTATCTTTCCACTCCCTACAGAGTCAGTGTCTCTATCTTGCCTCTCCCTACAGAGTCAGAGTGTCTCTATCTTTCCTCTCCCTACAGAGTCAGAGTGTCTCTATCTTTCCTCCTACAGAGTCAGAGTGTCTTTCCTCTCCCTACAGAGTCAGAGTGTCTCTATCTTTCCTCTCCCTACAGAGTCAGAGTGTCTCTATCTATGTGGTCCTCTGTAGCTCAGCTGGTAGAGCACAGCGCGTGTAACGCCAAGGTAGTGGGTTCGATCCCCGGGACCACCCATACACAAAAATGTATGCACGCATGACTGTAAGTCGCTTTGGATAAAAGCGTCTGCTAAATGGCATATTTATTATTTTTATTTATCTATCTTTCCTCTCCCTATAGAGTCAGTGTCTCTATCTTTCCTCCTACAGAGTCAGTGTCTCTATCTTTCCTCTCCCTACAGAGTCAGAGTGTCTCTATCTTTCCTCTCCCTACAGAGTCAGTGTCACTATCTTTCCTCTCCCTATAGAGTCAGAGTGTCTCTATCTTTCCTCCTACAGAGTCAGAGTGTCTCTATCTTTCCTCTGCCTACAGAGTCAGAGTGTCTCCATCTTTCCACCCCCTACAGAGTCAGAGTGTCTCTATCTTTCCTCTCCCCACAGAGTCAGAGTGTCTCTATCTTTCCTCTCTCTACAAAGCCAGTGTCTCTATCTTTCCTCTCCCTACAGAGTCAGAGTGTCTCTATCTTTCCTCCTACAGTCTCCTGAGTGGCGCAGTGGTCTAAGGCACTGCATCGCAGTGCTAACTGTGCCACTAGAGATCCTGGTTCGAATCCAGGCTCTGTCGCAGCCGGCCGCGACCGGGAGACTCATGGGCGGTGCACAATTGGCCCAGCGTCGTCCAGGGTAGGGGAGGGAATGGGCGGCAGGGATGTAGCTCAGTTGATAGAGCATGGCGTTTGCAATGCCAGGGTTGTGGGTTCGATTCCCACGGGGGATCAGTATAAAAAAAAAAAAGATATGTATTCACTAACTGTAAGTCGCTCTGGATAAGAGCGTCTGCTAAATGACTAAAATGTAAATGTACAGAGTCAGAGTGTCTCTATATTTCCTCTCCCTATAGAGTCAGAGTGTCTCTATCTTTCCTCTCCCTATAGAGTCAGAGTGTCTCTATCTTTCCTCCTACAGAGTCAGAGTGTCTCTATCTTTCCTCTCCCTACAGAGTCAGTGTCTCTATCTTTCCTCTCCCTACAGAGTCAGAGTGTCTCTATCTTTCCTCTCACTATAAAGTCAGAGTGTCTCTATATTTCCTCCTACAGAGTCAGTGTCTCTATCTTTCCTCTCCCTACAGAGTCAGTGTCTCTATCTTTCCTCTCCCTACAGAGTCAGTGTCTCTATCTTTCCTCTCCCTACAGAGTCAGTGTCTCTATCTTTCCTCTCCCTACAAAGTCAGAGTGTCACTATCTTTCCTCCTACAGAGTCAGAGTGTCTCTATCTTTCCTCTCCCTACAGAGTCAGAGTGTCTCTATCTTTCCTCCTACAGAGTCAGTGTCTCTATCTTTCCTCTCCCTACAGAGTCAGTGTCTCTATCTTTCCTCTCCCTACAGAGTCAGTGTCTCTATCTTTCCTCTCCCTACAAAGTCAGAGTGTCTCTATCTTTCCTCTCCCTACAGAGTCAGAGTGTCTCTATCTTTCCTCTCCCTACAGAGTCAGTGTCTCTATCTTTCCTCTCCCTACAGAGTCAGAGTGTCTCTATCTTTCCTCTCCCTATAAAGTCAGAGTGTCTCTATATTTCCTCCTACAGAGTCAGTGTCTCTATCTTTCCTCTCCCTACAGAGTCAGTGTCTCTATCTTACCTCTCCCTACAGAGTCAGTGTCTCTATCTTTCCTCTCCCTACAGAGTCAGTGTCTCTATCTTTCCTCTCCCTACAAAGTCAGTGTCACTATCTTTCCTCCTACAGAGTCAGAGTGTCTCTATCTTTCCTCTCCCCACAGAGTCAGAGTGTCTCTATCTTTCCTCCTACAGAGTCAGAGTGTCTCTATCTTTCCTCCTATAGAGTCAGAGTGTCTCGATCTTTCCTCTCCCTACAGAGTCAGAGTGTCTCTATCTTTCCTCCTACAGAGTCAGAGTGTCTCTATCTTTCCTCTCCCTACAGAGTCAGAGAGTCTCTATCTTTCCTCTCCCTACAGAGTCAGATTGTCTCTATCTTTCCTCTCCCTTTAGAGTCAGAGTGTCTCTATCTTTCCTCCTACAGAGTCAGAGTGTCTCTATCTTTCCTCTCCCTACAGAGTCAGAGTGTCTCTATCTTTCCTCTCCCTACAGAGTCAGAGTGTCTCTATCTTTCCTCTCCCTATAGAGTCAGAGTGTCTTTCCTCCTACAGAGTCAGTGTCACTATCTTTCCTCTCCCTATAGAGTCAGAGTGTCTCTATCTTTCCTCCTACAGAGTCAGTGTCTATATCTTTCCTCTTCCTATAGAGTCAGAGTGTTTCTATCTTTCCTCTCCCTACAGAGTCAGAGTGTCTCTATCTTTCCTCTCCCTACAGAGTCAGTGTCTCTATCTTTCCTCTCCCTATAGAGTCAGAGTGTCTCTATCTTTCCTCCTACAGAGTCAGAGTGTCTCTATCGTTCCTCTCCCTACAGAGTCAGAGTGTTTCTATCTTTCCTCTCCCTACAGAGTCAGAGTGTCTCTATCTTTCCTCTCCCTACAGAGTCAGAGTGTCTCTATCTTTCCTCTCCCTACAGATTCAGAGTGTCTCTATCTTTCCTCCTACAGAGTCAGTGTCTTTCCTCTCCCTACAGAGTCAGAGTGTCTCTATCTTTCCTCTCCCTACAGAGTCAGAGTGTCTCTATCTTTCCTCTCCCCATAGAGTCAGAGTGTCTCTATCTTTCCTCCTACAGAGTCAGAGTGTCACTATCTTTCCTCTCCCTATAGATTCAGTGTCTCTATCTTTCCTCCTACAGAGTCAGTGTCTCTATCTTTCCTCTCCCTACAGAGTCAGAGTGTCTCTATCTTTCCTCTCCCTACAGTCAGAGTGTCTCCATCTTTCCTCTCCCTATAGAGTCAGAGTGTCTCTATCTTTCCTCCTACAGAGTCAGAGTGTCTCTATCTTTCCTCCTACAGAGTCAGAGTGTCTCTATCTTTCCTCTGCCTACAGAGTCAGAGTGTCTCCATCTTTCCACCCCCTACAGAGTCAGAGTGTCTCTATCTTTCCTCTCCCCACAGAGTCAGAGTGTCTCTATCTTTCCTCTCTCTACAAAGCCAGTTTCTCTATCTTTCCTCTCCCTACAGAGTCAGAGTGTCTCTATCTTTCCTCCTATTTGAACAGTGAGAGACAGAATAACAGCAAAAAATCCAGAAAAACGTATGTCAAAATTTTTATAAATTGATTAGAATTTTAATGAGGGAAATAAGTATATGACCCCTCTGCAAAACATGACTTAGTACTTGGTGGCAAAACCCTTGTTGGCAATCACAGAGGTCAGATGTTTCTTGTATTTGGCCACCAGGTTTGCAAACATCTCAGGAGGGATTTTGTCCCACTCCTCTTTGCAGATCTTCTCCAAGTCATTAAGGTTTCGAGGCTGACGTTTGGCAACTCGAACCTTCAGCTCCCTCCACAGATTTTCTATGGGATTAAGGTCTGGAGACTGGCTAGGCCACTCCAGGACCTTAATGTGCTTCTTCTTGAGCCACTCCTTTGTTTCCTTGGCCGTGTGTTTTGGGTCATTGTCATGCTGGAATACCCATCCACAACCCATTTTCAATGCCCTGGCTGAGGGAAGGAGGTTCTCACCCA
Organism: Coregonus lavaretus; assembly: GCF_964263955.1. Lineage (NCBI taxonomy): Eukaryota > Metazoa > Chordata > Actinopteri > Salmoniformes > Salmonidae > Coregonus > Coregonus lavaretus. Next base: position 36,343,641 of record NC_140012.1, on the reverse strand, counting down.
AGATCTGACGGTACATGGCCCGTCCATCGTCCCTTTGATGCGGTGAAGTTGTCCTGTCCCCTTAGCAGAAAAACACCCCCAAAACATAATGTTTCCACCTCCATGTTCAACAGTGGGGATATGGTTCTTGGGGTCATAGGCAGCATTCCTCCTCCTCCAAACACGGCGAGTTGAGTTGATGCCAAAGAGCTCGATTTTGGTCTCATCTGACCACAACACTTTCACCCAGTTCTCCTCTGAATCATTCAGATGTTCCTTGGCAAACTTCAGACGGGCATGAATATGTGCTTTCTTGAGCAGGGGGACCTTGCGAGCGCTGCAGGATTTCAGTCCTTCATGGCGTAGTGTGTTACCAATTTTTTTCTTGGGGACTATGGTCCCAGTTGCCTTGAAATCATTGACAAGATCCTCCCGTGTAGTTCTGGACTGATTCCTCACCATTCTCATGATCATTGCAACTCCACGAGGTGAGATCTTGCATGGAGCCCCAGGCCGAGGGAGATTGACAGTTATTTTGTGTTTCTTCCATTTGCGAATAATCGCACCAACTGTTGTCACCTTCTCACCAAGATGCTTGGCAATGGTCTTGTAGCCCATTCCAGCCTTGTGTAGGTCTACAATCGTGTCCCTGACATCCTTAGAGAGCTCTTTGGTCTTGGCCATGGTTGAGAGTTTGGAATCTGATTGATTGATTGCTTCTATGGACAGGTGTCTTTTATACAGGTAACATGCCTCTATTAACAGCGCCGGAGAAGATGGCTGCCGTTTTACAGCCCTCTAACCAATTGTACTATTATGTGTGTTTTTCCACGTTATTTGTAATTTATTTTTTACATAATGTTTCTGCCATCGTCTCTTATAACCAAAAAGAGCTTCTGGATATCAGGACAGCGATTACTCACCTCGTATTGGACGAAGATTTTTTCTTCAACGAGGCCCACCCGACAAGGCCCAAATCCCCGTCATTCGCGTGAGGAAGAGACGGAGATATCGTGGACGTAGATCGGGGTGCCTTGTAAGGATCCGACGGCGAGCGAGTAAACTGCCTCTTCCATCAATCCTATTAGACAACGTTCAATCATTGGAGAACAAATTGGACGACTTAAGATTACGGTTATCCTACCAACGGGACATTAAAAACTGTAATATCTTATGTTTCACCGAGTCGTGGCTGAACGACGACATGGATTTCATACAGCTAGCGGGCTATACGCTACATCGGCAGGATAGAACGGCTGACTCCAGTAAGACAAGGGGTGGCGGTCTGTGTATATTTGTAAACAACAGCTGGTGCACAAAATCAAATACTAAGGAAGTCTCGAGGTTTTGCTCGCCTGAGGTAGAGTATCTTATGATAAGCTGTAGACCACACTATTTACCAAGAGAGTTTTCATCTATATTTTTCATAGCTGTCTATTTACCACCACAAACCAATGCTGGCATTAAGATTGCACTGAATGAGTTGTACAAGGCCATAAATCAACAGGAAAACGCTCATCCAGATGCAGCGCTCCTAGTGGCCGGGGACTTTAATGCAGGGAAACTTAAATCCGTTCTACCTAATTTCTACCAGCATGTTAAATGTGCAACCAGAGGAAAAAAAACTCTAGACCACCTTTACTCCACACACAGAGACGCATACAAAGCTCTCCCTCGCCCTCCATTTGGCAAATCTGACCATAACTCTATCCTCCTGATTCCTGCTTATAAGCAAAAACTAAAGCAGGAAGCACCAGTGACTCGGTTAATAAAAAAGTGGTCAGATGACGCAGATGCTAAGCTACAGGACTGTTTTGCTAGCACAGACTGGAATATGTTCCGGGATTCTTCAGACAGCATTGAGGAGTACACCACATCAGTCACTGGCTTCATCAATAAGTGCATCGATGATGTCGTCCCCACAGTGACCGTACGTACATACCCCAAACAGAAGCCATGGATTACAGGAAACATCCGCACTGAGCTAAAGGGTAGAGCTGCCGCTTTCAAGGAACGGGACTCTAACCCGGACGCTTATAAGAAATCCCGCTATGACCTCCGACGAACCATCAAACAGGCAAAGAGTCAATACAGGACTAAGATTGAATCGTACTACACTGGCTCTGACGCTCGTCAGATGTGGCAGGGCTTGAAAACTATTACAGACTACAAAGGGAAGCACAGCCGCGAGCTGCCCAGTGACACAAGCCTACCAGACGAGCTAAACCACTTCTATGCTCGCTTCGAGGCAAGCAACACTGAAGCATGCATGAGAGCACCAGCTGTTCCGGATGACTATGTGATCACGCTCTCCGTAGCCAATGTGAGTAAGACTTTTAAGCAGGTCAACATTCACAAGGCCGCAGGGCCAGACGGATTACCAGGACGTGTACTCCGAGCATGTGCTGACCAACTGGCAAGTGTCTTCACTGACATTTTCAACATGTCCCTGACTGAGTCTGTAATACCAACATGTTTCAAGCAGACCACCATAGTCCCCGTGCCCAAGGACTCTAAGATAACCTGCCTAAATGACTACCGACCCGTAGCACTGACGTCTGTAGCCATGAAGTGCTTTGAAAGGCTGGTCATGGCTCACATCAACAGCATTATCCTAGAAACCCTAGACCCACTCCAATTTGCATACCGCCCCAACAGATCCACAGATGATGCAATCTCTATTGCACTCCACACTGCCCTTTCCCACCTGGACAAGAGGAACACCTACGTGAGAATGCTATTCATTGACTACAGCTCAGCATTCAACACCATAGTGCCCTCTAAGCTCATCACTAAGCTAAGGATCCTGGGACTAAACACCTCCCTCTGCAACTGGATCCTGGACTTCCTGACGGGCCGCCCCCAGGTGGTAAGGGTAGGTAACAACACATCTGCCACACTGATCCTCAACACGGGGGCCCCTCAGGGGTGCGTGCTCAGTCCCCTCCTGTACTCTCTGTTCACCCATGACTGCATGGCCAGGCACGACTCTAACACCATCATTAAGTTTGCCGACGACACAACAGTGGTAGGCCTGATCACCGACAACGATGAGACAGCCTGTAGGGAGGAGGTCAGAGACCTGTCCGTGTGGTGCCAGGACAACAACCTCTCCCTCAACGTGACCAAGACAAAGGAGATGATTGTGGACTACAGGAAAAAAAAGAGGACTGAGCACGCCCCCATTCTCATCGACGGGGCTGTAGTGGAACAAGTTGAGAGCTTCAAGTTCCTTGGTGTCCACATCACCAACGAACTATCATGGTCCAAACACACCAAGACAGTCGTGAAGAGGGCACGACAAAGCCTATTCCCCCTCAGGAGACTGAAAAGATTTGGCATGGGTCCTCAGATCCTCAAAAAATTCTACAGCTGCACCATCGAGAGCATCCTGACTGGTTGCATCACCGCCTGGTATGGCAACTGCTTGGCCTCCGACCGCAAGGCACTACAGAGGGTAGTGCGTACGGCCCAGTACATCACTGGGGCCAAGCTTCCTGCCATCCAGGACCTCTATACCAGGCGGTGTCAGAGGAAGGCCCTCAACATTGTCAAAGACTCCAGCCACCCTAGTCATAGACTGTTCACTCTGCTACCGCACGGCAAGCGGTACCGGAGTGCCAAGTCTAGGTCCAAAAGACTTCTCAACAGCTTCTACCCCCATGCCATAAGACTCCTGAACAGCTAATCATGGCTACCCGGACTATTTGCACTGCCCCCCCACCCCATCCTTTTTACGCTGCTGCTACTCTGTTAATTATTTATGCATAGTCACTTTAACTCTACCCACATGTACATATTACCTCAACTACCTCAACTAGCCGGTGCCCCCGCACATTGACTCTGCAACGGTACCCCCCTGTATATATAGCCTCCCTACTGTCACTTTATTTTACTTCTGCTCTTTTTTCTCTCAACACTTTTTTTGTTGTTGTTTTATTTTTACTTTTTTTGTAAAAAATAAATGCACTGTTGGTTAAGGGCTGTAAGTAAGCATTTCACTGTAATGTCTGCACCTGTTGTATTCGGCGCATGTGACCAATAACATTTGATTTGATTTGATTTGATTAGGAGCACTCCCTTTAAGAGTGTGTTCCTAATCTCAGCTCGTTACCTGTATAAAAGACACCTGGGAGCCAGAAATCTTTCTGATTGAGAGGGGGTCAAATACTTATTTCCCTCATTAAAATGCAAATCAATTTATAACATATTTGACATGCGTTTTCCTGCATTTTTTTGTTGTTATTCTGTCTCTCAATGTTCAAATAAACCTACCATTAAAATTATAGACTGATCATTTCTTTGTCAGTGGGCAAACGTACAAAATCAGCAGGTGATCAAATATTTTTTCCCTCACTGTATCTTTCCTCTCCCTACAGAGTCAGAGTGTCTCTATCTTTCCTCTCCCTACAGAGTCAGTGTCTCTATCTTTCCTCTCCCTATAGAGTCAGAGTGTCTCTATCTTTCCTCTCCCTACAGAGTCAGAGTGTCTCTATCTTTCCTCTCCCTACAGAGTCAGTGTCTCTATCTTTCCTCCTACAGAGTCAGAGTGTCTCTATCTTTCCTCTTCCTACAGAGTCAGTGTGTCTCTATCTTTCCTCTCCCTACAGAGTCAGAGTGTCTCTATCTTTCTCCTCCCTACAAAGTCAGTGTCTCTATCTTTCCTCTCCTTACAGAGTCAGAGTGTCTCTATCTTTCCTTTCCCTACAGAGTCAGAGTGTCTCTATCTTTCCTCTCCCTACAGAGTCAGAGTGTCTCTATCTTTCCTCTCCCTACAGAGTCAGAGTGTCTCTATCTTTCCTCTCCCTACAGAGTCAGAGTGTCTCTATCTTTCCTCTCCCTACAGAGTCAGAGTGTCTCTATCTTTCCTCTCCCTATAGAGTTAGAGTGTATATCTTTCCTCTCCCTATAGAGTCAGAGTGTCTCTATCTTTCCTCTCCCTACAGAGTCAGAGTGTCTCTATCTTTCCTCTCCCTACAGAGTCAGAGTGTCTCTATCTTTCCTCTCCCTACAGAGTCAGAGTGTCTCTATCTTTCCTCTCCCTACAGAGTCAGAGTGTCTCTAACTTTCCTCTCCCTATAGAGTTAGAGTGTATATCTTTCCTCTCACTATAGAGTCAGAGTGTCTCTATCTTTCCTCCTACAGAGTCAGAGTGTCTCTATCTTTCCTCTCCCTACAGAGTCAGTGTATCTATCTTTCCTCTCCCTACATAGTCAGAGTGTCTCTATCTTTCCTCTCCCTACAGAGTCAGTGTCTCTATCTTTCCTCCCCCTACAGAGTCAGAGTGTCTCTATCTTTCCTCTCCCTACAGAGTCAGTGTCTCTATCTTTCCTCTCCCTACAGAGTCAGAGTGTCTCTATCTTTCCTCTCCCTACAGAGTCAGGGTGTCTCTATCTTCCCTCTCCCTATAGAGTCAGAGTGTCTCTATCTTTCCTCTCCCTACAGAGTCAGTGTCTCTATCTTTCCTCCTACAGAGTCAGTGTGTCTCTATCTTTCCTCTTACAGAGTCAGAGTGTCTCAATCTTTCCTCTCCCTACAGAGTCAGTGTCTCTATCTTTCCACTCCCTACAGAGTCAGAGCTTCGCTATCTTTCCTCTCCCTACAGAGTCAGTGTCTCTATCTTTCCTCTCCCTACAGAGTCAGAGTGTCTCTATCTTTCCTCTCCCTACAGAGTCAGAGTGTCTCTACAGTGAGGAAAAAAACTATTTGATCCCCTGCTGATTTTGTACGTTTGCCCACTGACAAAGAAATGATTAGTCTATAATTTTAATGGTAGGTTTATTTGAACAGTGAGAGACAGAAAAACAACAAAAAAATCCAGAAAAACACATGTCAAATATGTTATAAATTGATTTACATTTTAATGAGGGAAATAAGTATTTGACCCCTCTGCAAAACATAACTTAGTACTTGGTGGCAAAACCCATGTTGGCAATCACAGAGGTCAGACGTTTCTTGTAGTTGGCCACCAGGTTTGCACACATCTCAGGAGGGATTTTGTCCCACTCTTCTTTGCAGATCTTCTCCAAGTCATTAAGGTTTCGAGGCTGACGTTTGGCAACTCGAACCTTCAGCTCCCTCCACAGATTTTCTATGGGATTAAGGTCTGGAGACTGGCTAGGCCACTCCAGGACCTTGATGTGCTTCTTCTTGAGCCACTCCTTTGTTTCCTTGGCCGTGTGTTTTGGGTCATTGTCATGCTGGAATACCCATCCACAACCAATTTTCAATGCCCTGGCTGAGGGAAGGAGGTTCTCACCCAAGATTTGACGGTACATGGCCCGTCCATCGTCCCTTTGATGCGGTGAAGTTGTCCTGTCCCCTTAGCAGAAAAACACCCCCAAAACATAATGTTTCCACCTCCATGTTTGACGGTGGGGATGTGGTTCTTGGGGTCATAGGCAGCATTCCTCCTCCTCCAAACACGGCGAGTTGAGTTGATACCAAAGAGCTCGATTTTGGTCTCATCTGACCACAACACTTTCACCCAGTTCTCCTCTGAATCATTCAGATGTTCATTGGCAAACTTCAGACGGGCATGAATATGGGCTTTCTTGAGCAGGGGGACCTTGCGGGCGCTGCAGGATTTCAGTCCTTCATGGCGTAGTGTGTTACCAATTGTTTTCTTGGTGACTATGGTCCCAGTTGCCTTGAAATCATTGACAAGATCCTCCCGTGTAGTTCTGGACTGATTCCTCACCATTCTCATGATCATTGCAACTCCACGAGGTGAGATCTTGCATGGAGCCCCAGGCCGAGGGAGATTGACAGTTATTTTGTGTTTCTTCCATTTACGAATAATCGCACCAACTGTTGTCACCTTCTCACCAAGATGCTTGGCAATGGTCTTGTAGCCCATTCCAGCCTTGTGTATGTCTACAATCGTGTCCCTGACATCCTTAGAGAGCTCTTTGGTCTTGGCCATGGTGGAGAGTTTGGAATCTGATTGATTGATTGCTTCTGTGGACAGGTGTCTTTTATACAGGTAACAAGCTGAGATTAGGAGCACTCCCTTTAAGAGTGTGTTCCTAATCTCAGCTCGTTACCTGTATAAAAGACACTTGGGAGCCAGAAATCTTTCTGATTGAGAGGGGGTCAAATACTTATTTCCCTCATTAAAATGCAAATCAATTTATAACATTTTTGACATGCGTTTTTCAGCATTTTTTTGTTGTTATTCTGTCTCTCAATGTTAAAATAAACCTACCATTAAAATTATAGACTGATCATTTCTTTGTCAGTGGGCAAACGTACAAAATCAGCAGGGGATCAAATATTTTTTTCCCTCACTGTATCTTTCCTCTCCCTACAGAGTCAGAGTGTCTCTATCATTCCTCTCCCTACAGAGTCAGAGTGTCTTTATCTTTCCTCTCCCTACAGAGTCAGAGTGTCTCTATCTTTCCTCTCCCTAGAGAGTCAGTGTGTCTCTATCTTTCCTCTCCTTACAGAGTCAGAGTGTCTCTATCGTTCCTCTCCCTACAGAGTCAGAGTGTCTCTATCTTTCCTTTCTCTACAGAGTCAGTGTCTCTATCTTTCCACTCCCTACAGAGTCAGAGTGTCTCTATCTTTCCTCTCCCTATAGAGTCAGAGTGTCTCTATCTTTCCTCCTACAGAGTCAGAGTGTCTCTATCTTTCCTCTCCCTACAGAGTCAGAGTGTCTCTATCTTTCCTCTCCCTACAGAGTCAGAGTGTCTCTATCTTTCCTCTCCCTATAGAGTTAGTGTCTATCTTTCCTCTCCCTATAGAGTCAGAGTGTCTCTATCTTTCCTCCTACAGAGTCAGAGTGTCTCTATCTTTCCTCTCCCTACAGAGTCAGAGTGTCTCTATCTTTCCTCTCCCTACAGAGTCAGAGTGTCTCTATCTTTCCTCTCCCTACAGAGTCAGAGTGTCTCTATCTTTCCTCTCCCTAAAGAGTCAGAGTGTCTCTAACTTTCCTCTCCCTATAGAGTTAGAGTGTATATCTTTCCTCTCACTATAGAGTCAGAGTGTCTCTATCTTTCCTCCTACAGAGTCAGAGTGTCTCTATCTTTCCTCTCCCTACAGAGTCAGTGTATCTATCTTTCCTCTCCCTACATAGTCAGAGTGTCTCTATCTTTCCTCTCCCTACAGAGTCAGTGTCTCTATCTTTCCTCCCCCTACAGAGTCAGAGTGTCTCTATCTTTCCTCTCCCTACAGAGTCAGTGTCTCTATCTTTCCTCTCCCTACAGAGTCAGAGTGTCTCTATCTTTCCTCTCCCTACAGAGTCAGGGTGTCTCTATCTTCCCTCTCCCTATAGAGTCAGAGTGTCTCTATCTTTCCTCTCCCTACAGAGTCAGTGTCTCTATCTTTCCTCCTACAGAGTCAGTGTGTCTCTATCTTTCCTCTTACAGAGTCAGAGTGTCTCAATCTTTCCTCTCCCTACAGAGTCAGTGTCTCTATCTTTCCACTCCCTACAGAGTCAGAGCTTCGCTATCTTTCCTCTCCCTACAGAGTCAGTGTCTCTAGCTTTCCTCTCCCTACAGAGTCAGAGTGTCTCTATCTTTCCTCTCCCTACAGAGTCAGAGTGTCTCTACAGTGAGGAAAAAAACTATTTGATCCCCTGCTGATTTTGTACGTTTGCCCACTGACAAAGAAATGATTAGTCTATAATTTTAATGGTAGGTTTATTTGAACAGTGAGAGACAGAAAAACAACAAAAAAATCCAGAAAAACACATGTCAAATATGTTATAAATTGATTTACATTTTAATGAGGGAAATAAGTATTTGACCCCTCTGCAAAACATAACTTAGTACTTGGTGGCAAAACCCATGTTGGCAATCACAGAGGTCAGACGTTTCTTGTAGTTGGCCACCAGGTTTGCACACATCTCAGGAGGGATTTTGTCCCACTCCTCTTTGCAGATCTTCTCCAAGTCATTAAGGTTTCGAGGCTGACGTTTGGCAACTCGAACCTTCAGCTCCCTCCACAGATTTTCTATGGGATTAAGGTCTGGAGACTGGCTAGGCCACTCCAGGACCTTGATGTGCTTCTTCTTGAGCCACTCCTTTGTTTCCTTGGCCGTGTGTTTTGGGTCATTGTCATGCTGGAATACCCATCCACAACCAATTTTCAATGCCCTGGCTGAGGGAAGGAGGTTCTCACCCAAGATTTGACGGTACATGGCCCGTCCATCGTCCCTTTGATGCGGTGAAGTTGTCCTGTCCCCTTAGCAGAAAAACACCCCCAAAACATAATGTTTCCACCTCCATGTTTGACGGTGGGGATGTGGTTCTTGGGGTCATAGGCAGCATTCCTCCTCCTCCAAACACGGCGAGTTGAGTTGATGCCAAAGAGCTCGATTTTGGTCTCATCTGACCACAACACTTTCACCCAGTTCTCCTCTGAATCATTCAGATGTTCATTGGCAAACTTCAGACGGGCATGAATATGGGCTTTCTTGAGCAGGGGGACCTTGCGGGCGCTGCAGGATTTCAGTCCTTCATGGCGTAGTGTGTTACCAATTGTTTTCTTGGTGACTATGGTCCCAGTTGCCTTGAAATCATTGACAAGATCCTCCCGTGTAGTTCTGGACTGATTCCTCACCATTCTCATGATCATTGCAACTCCACGAGGTGAGATCTTGCATGGAGCCCCAGGCCGAGGGAGATTGACAGTTATTTTGTGTTTCTTCCATTTACGAATAATCGCACCAACTGTTGTCACCTTCTCACCAAGATGCTTGGCAATGGTCTTGTAGCCCATTCCAGCCTTGTGTATGTCTACAATCGTGTCCCTGACATCCTTAGAGAGCTCTTTGGTCTTGGCCATGGTGGAGAGTTTGGAATCTGATTGATTGATTGCTTCTGTGGACAGGTGTCTTTTATACAGGTAACAAACTGAGATTAGGAGCACTCCCTTTAAGAGTGTGTTCCTAATCTCAGCTCGTTACCTGTATAAAAGACACTTGGGAGCCAGAAATCTTTCTGATTGAGAGGGGGTCAAATACTTATTTCCCTCATTAAAATGCAAATCAATTTATAACATTTTTGACATGCGTTTTTCAGCATTTTTTTGTTGTTATTCTGTCTCTCAATGTTAAAATAAACCTACCATTAAAATTATAGACTGATCATTTCTTTGTCAGTGGGCAAACGTACAAAATCAGCAGGGGATCAAATATTTTTTTCCCTCACTGTATCTTTCCTCTCCCTACAGAGTCAGAGTGTCTCTATCATTCCTCTCCCTACAGAGTCAGAGTGTCTTTATCTTTCCTCTCCCTACAGAGTCAGAGTGTCTCTATCTTTCCTCTCCCTAGAGAGTCAGTGTGTCTCTATCTTTCCTCTCCTTACAGAGTCAGAGTGTCTCTATCGTTCCTCTCCCTACAGAGTCAGAGTGTCTCTATCTTTCCTTTCTCTACAGAGTCAGTGTCTCTATCTTTCCACTCCCTACAGAGTCAGAGTGTCTCTATCTTTCCTCTCCCTATAGAGTCAGAGTGTCTCTATCTTTCCTCCTACAGAGTCAGAGTGTCTCTATCTTTCCTCTCCCTACAGAGTCAGAGTGTCTCTATCTTTCCTCTCCCTACAGAGTCAGAGTGTCTCTATCTTTCCTCTCCCTATAGAGTTAGTGTCTATCTTTCCTCTCCCTATAGAGTCAGAGTGTCTCTATCTTTCCTCCTACAGAGTCAGAGTGTCTCTATCTTTCCTCTCCCTACAGAGTCAGTGTCTCTATCTTTCCTCTGCCTACAGAGTCAGAGTGTCTCTATCTTTCCTCTCCCTATAGAGTTAGTGTCTATCTTTCCTCTCCCTCCAGTCAGAGTGTCTCTATCTTTCCTCTCCCTATAGAGTTAGTGTCTATCTTTCCTCTCCCTATAGAGTCAGAGTGTCTCTATCTTTCCTCCTACAGAGTCAGAGTGTCTCTATCTTTCCTCTCCCTCCAGAGTCAGTGTCTCTATCTTTCCTCTCCCTACAGAGTCAGAGTGTCTCTATCTTTCCTCTCCCTACAGAGTCAGAGTGTCTCTATCTTTCCTCTCCCTACAGAGTCAGAGTGTCTCTATCTTTCCTCTCCCTACAGAGTCAGTGTCTCTATCTTTCCTCTCCCTACAGAGTCAGTGTCTCTGTCTTTCTTCCTATAGAGTCAGAGTGTCTCTATCTTTCCTCTCCCTACAGAGTCAGTGTCTCTATCTTTCCTCTCCCTACAGAGTCAGTGTCTCTATCTTTCCTCTCCCTACAGAGTCAGAGTGTCTCTATCTTTCCTCTCCCTACAAAGTCAGAATGTCTTTATCTTTCCTCCTACAGAGTCAGAGTGTCTCTATCTTTCCTCTCCCTACAGAGTCAGATTGTCTCTATCTTTCCTCTCCCTACAGAGTCAGTGTCTCTATCTTTCCTCTCCCTACAGAGTCAGAGTGTCTCTATCTTTCCTCTCCCTACAAAGTCAGAATGTCTTTATCTTTCCTCCTACAGAGTCAGAGTGTCTCTATCTTTCCTCTCCCTACAGAGTCAGAGTGTCTCTATCTTTCCTCTCCCTACAGAGTCAGTGTCTCTATCTTTCCTCTCCCTACAGAGTCAGAGTGTTTCTATCTTTCCTCTCCCTACAGAGTCAGTGTCTCTATCTTTCCTCTCCCTACAGAGTCAGAGTGTCTCTATCTTTCCTCTCCCTACAGAGTCAGTGTGTCTCTATCTTTCCTCTCCCTACAGAGTCAGAGTGTCTCTATCGTTCCTCTCCCTACAGAGTCAGAGTGTCTCTATCTTTCCTTTCTCTACAGAGTCAGTGTCTCTATCTGTCCACTCCCTACAGAGTCAGAGTGTCTCTATCTTTCCTCTCCCTATAGAGTCAGAGTGTCTCTATCTTTCCTCCTACAGAGTCAGAGTGTCTCTATCTTTCCTCTCCCTACAGAGTCAGTGTCTCTATCTTTCCTCTCCCTACAGAGTCAGTGTCTCTGTCTTTCTTCCTATAGAGTCAGAGTGTCTCTATCTTTCCTCTCCCTACAGAGTCAGTGTCTCTATCTTTCCTCTCCCTACAGAGTCAGTGTCTCTATCTTTCCTCTCCCTACAGAGTCAGAGTGTCTCTATCTTTCCTCTCCCTATAGAGTTAGTGTCTATCTTTCCTCTCCCTATAGAGTCAGAGTGTCTCTATCTTTCCTCCTACAGAGTCAGAGTGTCTCTATCTTTCCTCTCCCTCCAGAGTCAGTGTCTCTATCTTTCCTCTCCCTACAGAGTCAGAGTGTCTCTATCTTTCCTCTCCCTACAGAGTCAGAGTGTCTCTATCTTTCCTCTCCCTACAGAGTCAGAGTGTCTCTATCTTTCCTCTCCCTACAGAGTCAGTGTCTCTATCTTTCCTCTCCCTACAGAGTCAGTGTCTCTGTCTTTCTTCCTATAGAGTCAGAGTGTCTCTATCTTTCCTCTCCCTACAGAGTCAGTGTCTCTATCTTTCCTCTCCCTACAGAGTCAGTGTCTCTATCTTTCCTCTCCCTACAGAGTCAGAGTGTCTCTATCTTTCCTCTCCCTACAAAGTCAGAATGTCTTTATCTTTCCTCCTACAGAGTCAGAGTGTCTCTATCTTTCCTCTCCCTACAGAGTCAGATTGTCTCTATCTTTCCTCTCCCTACAGAGTCAGTGTCTCTATCTTTCCTCTCCCTACAGAGTCAGAGTGTCTCTATCTTTCCTCTCCCTACAAAGTCAGAATGTCTTTATCTTTCCTCCTACAGAGTCAGAGTGTCTCTATCTTTCCTCTCCCTACAGAGTCAGAGTGTCTCTATCTTTCCTCTCCCTACAGAGTCAGTGTCTCTATCTTTCCTCTCCCTACAGAGTCAGAGTGTTTCTATCTTTCCTCTCCCTACAGAGTCAGTGTCTCTATCTTTCCTCTCCCTACAGAGTCAGAGTGTCTCTATCTTTCCTCTCCCTACAGAGTCAGTGTGTCTCTATCTTTCCTCTCCCTACAGAGTCAGAGTGTCTCTATCGTTCCTCTCCCTACAGAGTCAGAGTGTCTCTATCTTTCCTTTCTCTACAGAGTCAGTGTCTCTATCTGTCCACTCCCTACAGAGTCAGAGTGTCTCTATCTTTCCTCTCCCTATAGAGTCAGAGTGTCTCTATCTTTCCTCCTACAGAGTCAGAGTGTCTCTATCTTTCCTCTCCCTACAGAGTCAGAGTGTCTCTATCTTTCCTCTCCCTACAGAGTCAGAGTGTCTCTATCTTTCCTCTCCCTATAGAGTTAGTGTCTATCTTTCCTCTCCCTATAGAGTCAGAGTGTCTCTATCTTTCCTCCTACAGAGTCAGTGTCTCTATCTTTCCTCTCCCTACAGAGTCAGTGTCTCTATCTTTCCTCTGCCTACAGAGTCAGAGTGTCTCTATCTTTCCTCTCCCTATAGAGTTAGTGTCTATCTTTCCTCTCCCTATAGAGTCAGAGTGTCTCTATCTTTCCTCCTACAGAGTCAGAGTGTCTCTATCTTTCCTCTCCCTCCAGAGTCAGTGTCTCTATCTTTCCTCTCCCTACAGAGTCAGAGTGTCTCTATCTTATTATTATTATTTATTATTATTATTTCCTCTCCCTACAGAGTCAGAGTGTCTCTATCTTTCCTCTCCCTACAGAGTCAGTGTCTCTATCTTTCCTCTCCCTACAGAGTCAGTGTCTCTGTCTTTCTTCCTATAGAGTCAGAGTGTCTCTATCTTTCCTCTCCCTACAGAGTCAGTGTCTCTATCTTTCCTCTCCCTACAGAGTCAGTGTCTCTATCTTTCCTCTCCCTACAGAGTCAGAGTGTTTCTATCTTTCCTCTCCCTACAAAGTCAGAGTGTCTTTATCTTTCCTCCTACAGAGTCAGAGTGTCTCTATCTTTCCTCTCCCTACAGAGTCAGAGTGTCTCTATCTTTCCTCTCCCTACAGAGTCAGAGTGTCTCTATCTTTCCTCTCCCTACAGAGTCAGTGTCTCTATCTTTCCTCTCCCTACAGAGTCAGAGTGTTTCTATCTTTCCTCTCCCTACAGAGTCAGTGTCTCTATCTTTCCTCTCCCTGCAGAGTCAGTGTGTCTCTATCTTTCCTCCTACAGAGTCAGTGTGTCTCTATCTTTCCTCTCCCTACAGAGTCAGTGTCTCTATCTTTCCTCTCCCTACAGAGTCAGAGTGTCTCTATCTTTCCTCCTACAGAGTCAGTGTCTCTATCTATCCTCCTAAGAGTCAGAGTGTCTCTATCTTTCCTCTCCCTACAGAGTCAGTGTCTCTATCTTTCCTCTCCCTACAGAGTCAGTGTCTCTATCTTTCCTCTCCCTACAGAGTCAGAGTGTCTCTATCTTTCCTCTCCCTACAGAGTCAGTGTCTCTATCTTTCCTCTCCCTACAGAGTCAGAGTGTCTCTATCTTTCCTCTCCCTACAGAGTCAGAGTGTCTCTATCTTTCCTCTCCCTACAGAGTCAGAGTGTCGAGGGGAGCCTGTGAGGGACTTCTACCAGGTGCAGCGTGGATACACCATCTGTCAGACCATACGCATGGTCTCCTGGGTAGAGTGCTCCGGCGCCTGCGACACGGGTGCCTGCTGCGCCGGCCAGCGAATGAAACGTCGGAAATACACCTTTGAGTGCAGCGACGGAAGATCGTTCAGCGAGGAAGTGGAGAAGACCATCAAGTGTGGCTGCGTGGGCTGTATGTAGCACGCTTCACACAAACCTGCTACCGCCTCTGCCACCGAGCGCACCACAGAGAGAGAGAGAGAAAGAGAGAGAGAAAGAGGACGAAGAAATAAGAGAAGATAGTATAAAGAAATATATATAAAAACCTCTATCTATGTATTATGGACAACAATGTTTCTAAAATTGGACATTTCCCCCCCTTTCCATGGGTGTGTGACGTACAGAAACACAGAGTAAACAAAACATCAACAACAACGTGGAGAAGTGTGAACAACAACAACAACCAAACCATTGTATCTGCAACATTGTTTCGAAGGGTTCTAAAGATGTCAAAGGTGTTGCATTCAGAGCAAGGCATCAACCAACCCCTTATACACACATGGTCTAAACATTCGGCCCCTTTGCCATCCATCCATTAGGTCTCAGATAGCCTAAGCACCATCTCTCATTTTTTCTTCCTGATGGCAGTGTGTGTAATGTAGCGTCTGGCCTGGTCAGGGTGGCAGGAGGGAAGAGGGACAGAGATATTGAAAGAGAGGGAGGAGACTGGGGTTGGGCTGTAGTTGAGTTTGGTTAGGCAAGGCAGGGCTGAGCTGGAGCTGAGCTGGAGCTGGGCTGGAGCTGGGCTGGAGCTGGGCTGGAGCTGGGCTGGAGCTGGGCTGGAGCTAGGCTGGGCTGGAGCTGGGCAGGGCTGGAGCTGGGCTGGAGCTGGGCTGGAGCTGGGAAAGGCTGGAGCTAGGCTGGAGCTGGGCTGGAGCTGGGCTGGAGCTGGGAAGGGCTGGAGCTGGGCTGGAGCTGGGCTGGAGCTGGGCAGGGCTGGAGCTGGGCTGGAGCTGGGCAGGGCTGGAGCTGGGCTGGAGCTGGGAAAGGTTGGAGCTAGGCTGGAGCTGGGCTGGAGCTGGGCAGGGCTGGAGCTGGGCTGGAGCTGGGCAGGGCTGGGCTGGAGCTGGGCTGGAGCTGGAGTGGGCTGGTATAAGCTTGCCTGGGCTGTGAGTTGAGCCAAATAAGGTTGGGCTTAGCTGGATTGTAGTTGAGCTGTGCAGGGCTGAGCAGAGCTAGGGCTAGAGCTAGGGCTCGGTCGGGCTATAGCTGGTCTAGCCCGAAGCTTATTACACTCTATCCTGGAGTCTTTAGAACAAGAGATGTCCATTATTTTCTTTACTGATAACACCACTGCACTGAATACCAGCACTGAGAATCAGTGCCCTTCACAGCGCACGCGCACACACACACACACACACACACACACACACACACACACACACACACACACACACACACACACACACACACACACACACACACACACACACACACACACACACACACACACACACACACACACACACACACACACACACACACACACACACACACACACAAGAGAATGGTCTTGTCTGAGCAGAAGGGTCGTTTCAATAGAAGCAGTACACATTGTGATGCAGGTGGACCCTCCATTTCCCTACTATAGGCTATAAGCTATACCCCCATCATGCATTGCCTCAGGATGATTTGCATAAGCCCTCCCCCTTTGAGCAGGAGGATGATTAGGTCCTTCAATGCCTACAGTATTAAATGTGTGCAAACTGTTGCATGTGAGGAGAAGTTTGCAAATGGATATGTAGAGCTTTTTATTATCATGATGTTTATTATTACAGAACAAAGGTGCAGAATATTATTTTTTGATTGTTTTATGTCTAATTTCAATTATTTGTTTTGCATTATATTTTGTTTTCCGATGTAACCTAACTCCTTTAGCCCTCTCTTTATACAGAAATGCCTAACAGATTCTAATATATATTTGTATTTCATTTTGGTATAGTATTTTTATATGTTAAAGTAAAGTAAATCTGTGTTTTCTGGAAGCTTCTATTGGAACGGGCAGGATGGCATTTGATTGGTTCCCTAGCGGTTTTCATTTGTTTATTTAACTTGCTCAAACAAGCTAGTTTGTAATTGTCCAAAACAAGGAAGCGAATGGTTGGCCTTGTTCTATAGGAGGCAGTATTGATATAAAAACACGTTTAATATTGTATATGTTGTCTTCCATGTGAATATGACATCTAATTCATTTAAAAGTCTGTCTGCTGTTTTGTTTAATTGTTTTAATTTATTTCATCTTAAGACTTTTTCCTGTAGAGTATAAAAGGCATAATAATTGTTGCAGATTTCCAAAAATTATTTTCAAAAAATGAAACACTAGTTAAAATAAAAACTAGTCTAACAAAAAAAAAAACCTGTAAGGTATTTGTGATATTACTTAATAGCCAGTTAAGACAGTGTTTCGTCCCCTCTGGCTCAGACACATTCCTCATTGGCTGTTGGGCCCGAGTGGGTGGAGTTAAAATGCAAATGAGAGAGATGCCCCTCACGCTCTGAAATGGATTTTTCCTGTATTTACCATACCATACTCTGAAATATAGTGAAAAGGTTTTGATCCTCGTGTTGATTTTGTTGAAGTGTTCGGTTGAATTTCTGTCATTTTTAATTGGGGACATTTTCCGTCGTAGACAGAAGTAATTATAAGATTCAAGTGAAACAGTCACAGTTAACTGAAACTAAGCTGCTGTAGGAAGCTTACTTATTGTGGACGTGCACAAAAATGCTGCCATCTTACAATTATACTGTGGTGGTGGCATGGGTTGAATGACAGCAAACTGTAGACCTGCCATCTTTCTGTACATTTGCAATTGGATCCACCTATACCAATCCTAAAAGAGTGTTATGTCCATTTTTACATGTACAGTTAAATGTCTCTACTCTGACTGGCTATATAACAAGATTCAGAGATGAAAAAAGGTGCCAGGTGCAGAGTAGAACAATCCAACCTGAATGTATAAATGTTTATAGATAAATATGAACTGAGCTCACTCGTGAAGTGGTATGGTTCAGCCGTTATCCTGTTTAGTTCCCAGTATAAAGATATAAAGACACCACATCCTCTGTGTTTATTAAGTGAGAGACCTACAGGACTGTGGAGTAGGATGAAGTTGACCCTATACACTGACCTAGGGTTCGTTTTTTTTTGTTTTGATTAAGGCAAAACTTTGGGGAGGGAAAGCTGACCCTAGATCTGTGCTTAAGAGCAACTTCTACCCGGAGCGTCCTGTTGCAGTGGACTCCATGTTTGCCCCCATGTTAACCTTGGCCTAGATTCAATCAGATCAAGTGTTCACCGGCGATAGCCGAAACCCACATAGCTGATGTTCTGGAGGTGTCGGAGGTGTAACTGCGTTGGAGTTCTCAAATTGGTGAGCAGCTGCTCCTGATCATTGTCACGAAGCCACACCTGTCCCACTCGCGCTAGAAGTTCAGAACGAGAAAGTGTAGGCTATATAGAAATAATGACGCTCAAATTGAAAATCATTTAACAAAATCAGAATTTCTCTCGAGGTGTAAATTACATATCACATTCCAGTGTTCGGACTTGTAAACAAGGCTGCATGGGATTTATCTTAATGGACTCCGTGCAGCCAATAGAGTCCCACAGTGGAGGTGTTATAATACCCATAAAACCTAGTTGTCAAACAGGGAAATGGTTTAAACGTTTTCCCACCAATCATTTTTCCCATAGGGAATTTTAGAAGCACTTAAAATAAGGGCTGTATTTTGTGTAGGCTTACCCTGGCATGATGTTTTGATAAGCATGTAAATCTCTCTCGGACAAGGTGACTTATCAATATATTATTCTCTATTTACTCTCAGATTCGAAAATGCTAATTTCATAAAAGTAGACATCATGCAAGACTACAAATCCCTACAAGCTCCTGCACGTAATCTCTGGCTGACACCTTTACTAACAGGCATTGTGTCAATTTAAAACTTGACAGTTCATTGAATTGTCATTTTAAAGAAATGTAGCCAATTTATTCATTACTAAATGTAGCTAACATTAGATAGTTAATCCAGAGATTATAACCTTTGCCTCGATTCAGCAGTCTCGTCCAGATCATCATGGCATTTGTAGTTCTTTATGATAGCAACATTAGTAGCTAATTAGCATTTCATTTTGGGGGGATAAATACAGGCAAATATATTGATAAATCACCTTGTCCTAGAGATATTTACACAGTTATCAAAACGTCACACCAGGGTAAGCCTACACAAAACACAGACGTTATTTGAAATGTTTCTAAAATCCCCTATGGAAAAAATGAATGGTGGAAAAAACGATTGGAACCACTTCCTTGTTTGACCGCTAGGTTTTATGGGTATTAGGACTCTATGGCAATGTCCGCTTTAGGTAGAATGACAGGAACTGCTTGTGGATTTGACAGCTCTAACGCAGTTCCACCTCCGACACCGCCAAAATAACCGCTCTTCGGATGTCGGCTAAAGCGGATCTGATTGAATAGAGCCCTTAGTCTTGTATACCCCTGAGGTTTTCCTAAGGTGTCCACATTGTATGATATTGATGAACTGTCATCTCATCCTTTAGATAAACGTTTAGCTCTATCCCTCCCAGGTTTCAACATCAGTTCATCACAGTTCTCAAAAAAAGGACTTTCACATTTGCAAATATGGATATAGTTCGTTGCAATTCAGACCGATTCATTTTGGTCTAGTGTGAAACCCTTCAAGACTCAACCACCATCCATGGAGAGAGAACTGTACTCAGTATAATTTCATTGTGAAAGACACTGTGTCTCTGTTGTATTGAACCGGTGCAAATTTTTTTATCACAAATACTATTTCCTACAGATGTGCTACTTCGGTTGCTTTAGTTGTGTTCCGTCGCAGGTGTGATGGTGGGATTGAACTGAAGTCCCAGTGATGCTGAATGTATGTAGTATCTATCGCCACCGACAAAATGTTTACTGAACCTCTTCCACTTTTCATTCATTAAACTTTAATGTGTGTACTTTTAACAGACTCTAACGTGTCTCTTCATTGGTTTGAATGGAGCTTGTGTATGTGGTAAGGGGGGGGGGGGGGGGGGGGGGGGGGGGGGGGGTTCGAAATCAGTATGAGTGGCATGACTTGAGTTACCTGAGCTGGAATGCGTTTTTAATTATTTTATTTTAAAGCATGTACAGTGCTATGAAAAAGTATTTGCCTCCTTTCTAATTTTCTCAACATTTAGAATCACAAATATTCAAAAGTAATCAGATCTTCAACCAAAACCTAATATTAGATAAAGGGAACATAAGTGAACAAATAACACAACAATTACATATTTATTTCATTCATTTCATAAACAAAGTTATGCAACACACAATTCCCCTGTGTGAAAAAGTAATTGCCCCCTTACACTCAATAACTGGTTGTGCCACCTTTAGCTGCAATGACTCCAACCAAATGCTTCCTGTAGTTGTTGATCAGTCTCTCACGTCGCTGTGGAGGAATTTTGGCCCACTCTTCCATGCAGAACTGCTTTAACTCAGTGACGTGTGGGTTTTCAAGCATGAACTGCTAGTTTTAAGTCCTGCCACAACATCTCAATTGGGATTAGGTCTGGACTTTGACTAGGCCATTCCAAAACTTCCAATTTGTTGCTTTTTAGCAATTTTAATGTAGACTTGAATGTGTGTTTTGGATCATTGTCTTGCTGCATGACCCAGCTGTGCTTCAGCTTCAGCTCACAGACGGATGGTCTGACATTCTCCTGTAGAATTCTCTGATACAGAGCAGAATTCATGGTTCCTTCTATTAAGGCAAGTCGTCCAGGTCCTGAGGCGGCAAAGCATCCCCAAACCATCACACCACCACCACCATGCCTGACCTTTGGTATGATGTTCTTACTGTGGAATGCAGAGTTTGGTTTTCGCCAGGCATTACTGGAATCATGTCGTCCAAAAAGTTATACTTTTGAATCATCTGTCCATAGAACGTTCTTCCAAGAGTCTTGATGATCATCCAGGTGCTTTTTGGCAAACTTGAGTCAACTTTTTGGACGAGATGGGTCCCATTATGCCTGGCGAAAACCAAACACTGCATTCCACAGTAAGAACATCATACCAAAGGTCAAGCATGGTGGTGGTGGTGTGATAGTTTGGGGATGCTTTGCTGCCTCAGGACCTGGACGACTTGCCTTAATAGAAGGAACCATGAATTCTGCTCTGTATCAGAGAATTCTACAGGAGAATGTCAGACCATCCGTCTGTGAGCTGAAGCTGAAGCGCAGCTGGGTCATGCAGCAAGACAATGATCCAAAACACAATCAAGTCTACATGAAAATTGCTAAAAAGCAACAAATTGGAAGTTTTGGAATGGCCTAGTCAAAGTCCAGACCTAATCCCAATTGAGATGTTGTGGCAGGACTTGAAACGAGCAGTTCATGCTTGAAAACCCACACGTCACTGAGTTAAAGCAGTTCTGCATGGAAGAGTGGGCCAAAATTCCTCCACAGCGACGTGAGAGACTGATCAACAACTACAGGAAGCATTTGGTTGGAGTCATTGCAGCTAAAGGTGGCAAAACCAGTTATTGAGTGTATGAGGGCAATTACTTTTTCACACAGGGGAATTGTGTGTTGCATAACTTTGTTTATGAAATAAATGTAATAAATATGTAATTGTTGTGTTATTTGTTCACTTATGTTCCCTTTATCTAATATTAGGTTTTGGTTGAAGATCTGATAACATTCAGTATCACAAATATGCAAAAGTAGAGAAAATTAGAAAGGGGGCAAATACTTTTTCATAGCACTGTATAGTGCATTAAGAAAATATTCATACCCATTGACTTATTCCACATTTTGTTGTGTTACAGCCTGAATTCAAACTGGATTTTAAAAAAACTTTTAAAAAAACATAATGACAAAGTGAAAACATGTTTTTAGAAACTTTTGCAAATTTACAGTATCTCATTTACATAAGTATTCACACCCAAGTCAATACATGTTAGAATCACCTTTGGCAGTGATTACAGCTGTGAGTCTTTCTAGGTAAGTCTAAGAGCTTTGCACACCTGGATTGTACAGTCGTGGTCAAAAGTTTTGAGAATGACAAGTATTGGTCTTCACAAAGTTTGCTGCTTCAGTGTTTTTAGATATTTTTGTCAGATGTTACTATGGTATACTGAAGTATAATTACAAGCATTCCATAAGTGTCAAAGGCTTTTATTGACAATTACATTAAGTTTATGCAAAGAGTCAATATTTGCAGTGTTGACCCTTCTTTTTCAAGACCTCTGCAATCCGCCCTGGCATGCTGTCAATTAACTTCTGGGCCACATCCTGACTGATGGCAGCCCATTCTTGCATAATCAATGCTTGGAGTTTGTCAGAATTTGTGGGTTTTTGTTTGTCCACCCGCCTCTTGAGGATTGACCACAAGTTCTCAATGGGATTAAGGTCTGGGGAGTTTCCTGGCCATGGACCCAAATGTCGATGTTTTGTTCCCCGAGCCACTTAGTTATCACTTTTGCCTTATGGCAAGGTGCGTCACCAAACTGTTCTTGGATGGTTGGGAAAAGTTGCTCTCGGAGGATGTGTAGGTACCGTTCTTTATTCATGGCTGTGTTCTTAGGCAAAATTGTGAGTGAGCCCACTCCCTTGGCTGAGAAGCAACTCCACACATGAATGGTCTCAGGATGCTTTACTGTTGGCATGACAGAGGACTGATGGTAGCGCTCACCTTGTCTTCTTCGGACAAGCTTTTTTCCGGATGCCCCAAACAATCGGAAAGGGGATTCATCAGAGAAAATGACTTTACCCCAGGCCTCAGCAGTCCAATCCCTGTACCTTTTGCAGAATATCGGTCTGTCCCTGATGTTATTCCTGGAGAGAAGTGCCTTCCTCGCTGCCCTTCTTGAAACCAGGCCATCCTCCAAAAGTCTTTGCCTCACTGTGCGTGCAGATGCACTCACACCTGCCTGCTGCCATTCCTGAGCAAGCTCTGCACTGGTGGTGCCCCGTTCCCGCAGCTGAATCAACTTTAAGAGACGGTCCTGGCGCTTGCTGGACTTTCTTGGGCGCCCTGAAGCCTTCTTCACAACAATTGAACTTCTCTCGTTTAAGTTCTTGATGATCCGATAAATGGTTGATTTTGGTGCAATCTTACTAGCAGCAATATCCTTGCCTGTGAAGCCCTTTTTGTGCAAAGCAATGATGATGGCACGTGTTTCCTTGCAGGTAACCATGGTTAACAGAGGAAGAACAATGATTTCAAGCACCACCCTCCTTTTAAAGCTTCCAGTCTGTTATTCTAACTCAATCAGCATGACAGCGATCTCCAGCCTTGTCCTCGTCAACACTCTCACCTGTGTTAACGAGAGAATCACTGACATGATGTCAGCTGATCCTTTTGTGGCAGGGCTGAAATGCAGTGGAAATGTTTTTTTTGGGGATGAAGTTCATTTTCATGGCAAAGAGGGACTTTGCAATTAATTGCAATTCATCTGATCACTCTTCACAACATTCTGGAGTATATGCAAATTGCCATCATAAAAACTGAGGCAGCAGACTGTGAAAATTAATATTTGTGTCACTCAAAACTTGACCACTACTGTACAATATTTATTTTAAAAATTCTTCAAGCTCTGTCAAGTTGGTTGTTGATCATTGCTAGACAGCCATTTTCAAGTATAGTTTTAAGTCTAACTGTAAACTAGGCCATTTAGGAAGATTCAATGTCATCTTGGTAAGCAACTCAAGTGTAGATTTGGCCTTGTGTTTTAGGTTATTGTACTGCTGAAAGGTGAATTTGTCTCCCAGTGTCGGTTGGAAATCAGACAACCAGGTTTTCCTCTAGGATTTTGCTTGTGCTTAGCTCTATTCTGTTTATTATTTTTTTATAGTCCTTGCCGTTGACAAGCATACCCATAACATGATGCAGCTACCACCATGTTTGAAAATATGAAGAGTGGTACTCAGTGATGTGTTGGATTTGCCCCAAACATAAAGCATTGTATTCAGGACATAAAGTTAATTTCTTTCCCACATTTGTTGCAGTTTTACCTTAGTGCCTTAAAGCAAGCAGGATGCTTCATGGTGAAATCCCTGAGCGGTTTCCTTCCTCTCCGGCAACTACGTTAGGAAGGACGCCTGTATCTTTGTAGTGACTGGGTGTATTGATACACCTTTTTTCTTCTTCTCATCTACCAATAGGTGCCCTTTGCAAGGCATTGGAAAACCTCCCTGGTCTTTGCGGTTGAATTTCAGTGCACGACTGAGGGACCTTACAGGTAATTGTATGTGTGGGGTACAGAGATGAGGTAGTCCTTCACTATTATTGCAAAGTTTTCTACTCCTGAACTTATTTAGGCTTGGCATAACAAAGGGGTTGAATACTTATTGACTCAACACATTTAAGCTTTTCATTTTTAATTAATAATTTTAAAAAATCTAAAAACAATTCCACTGACATTACCGGGTATGTATTGTGTGTCGGCCAGTGACCCAAACTCTACATTTAATCCATTTAAAAAATTGTAACAACAAAATGTGGAAAAAGTCAAGGGGTGTGAATACTTTCTGAAGGCACAATGAGGATGAGTAGTGTGCCATTTTAATTGTAATTCCATG
Organism: Coregonus lavaretus; assembly: GCF_964263955.1. Classification (NCBI taxonomy): domain Eukaryota; kingdom Metazoa; phylum Chordata; class Actinopteri; order Salmoniformes; family Salmonidae; genus Coregonus; species Coregonus lavaretus. The sequence goes on along the minus strand of NC_140012.1, from coordinate 36,319,622 downwards.
ATGGTATGAACATATGAGAATCATATTTTATAAGATTAAAGTGAGGAATATAGTTGTATTAGTTATACCTCAAAATGACTGACAGTAGATTAGTGAAAGCTAACCACTGAAGATGGATGCATGGAAAAAACGAGGCATGAAACTAAATATAAAATTCAAACATCTTTATATCTAATCCAGCAAAAATACAATGTCAACAACTTAAAAGACATCTCAATATTGGGATTAACACAGATAAATCAGTTATTTATTTTCCAATATACAAAATCAAGAACTATATATATCCACAGTAAAGAATAAAACATGTTCAAGTTTGATATTTGGTGGGCTGCTTAATTTAGGTCTACTGTATGTATTTACCTACAGGGATTTCTTAAATAACAATATAAAACATGAATTATACCTTTTTGCATTTACAAATGATTAATACGTGAAATAACCATGATAAAAATAACTGTGCTAAAATGTGTCTTCTTTCTATTGACATACACAAACGGAGGTCAAGCTATTGTTGAAGTACGGAAGCGTCGCACAATGAAAACATCTTCCTGAAACAAAATATCATAATAATCTGAGAAATAAAAATAACACATGGCAGACAGGCTATTTCTATAACATTTGGATATATACTGAACAAAAATATAAAACGCAACATGTAAAGTGCTGGTCCCATGTTTCATGAACTGAAATAAAAGATCCAAGAAATGTTCCATACGCACAAAAAGCGTATTTCTCTAATTTAGTGCACATTTGTTTACATCCCTGTTAGTGAGCCTTTCTCCTTTGCCAAGATAATCCATCCACCTGACAGGTGTGGCATATCAAGAAGCTGATTAAACAGCATGATCATTACACAGTTGCACCTTGTGCTGAGGACAATAAAAGGCCACTAAAACGTGCAGTTTTGTCACACGACAATGCCACAGATTTGAGGGAGCGCGCAATTGGCATGCTGACTGCAGGAATGTCCACCAGAGCTGTTGCCAGATAATTTAACGTTAATTTCTCTACCATAAGCCGCCTCCAACGTAGTTTTCGAGAATTTGGCAGTACGTCCAACCGGCCTCACAACTGCAGACTATGTGTAACCACGTCAGCCCAGGACCTCCACATCCGGCTTCTTCACCTGCGGGATCGTCTGAGACCAGCCACCCGGAAAGCTGATGGAACTGAGGAGTATATCTGTCTGTAATAAAGCACTTTTGTGGGGAAAAACTCATTCTGATTGGCAGGTCCTGGCTCCCTAGTAGGTGGGCCGATGCCCTCCCAGGCCCACCCATGGCTGCGCCCATGCCCAGTCATGTGAAATCCAAGATTAGGGCCTAATTTATTTATTTAAATTGACTGATTTCCTTATATGAACTGTAACAGTAAAATCTTTGAAATGGTTGCATGTTGCATTTATATTTTTGTTCAGTATAGTACTTACTGATCATACAAATATTTGAAAAGTAGAAGCATTTTCTTCAACAGTTCTCATATGGCCACCAGGGGTCAGTATACTGCAATATATTCCAAATAAATGGCAAACACTACCATACAAGATAAAACATATCCAGCCAACATTAGATACGTGTGGCTCCATGTAGCGTCATTCCCTGGTATCTGCTCTCAAACAGCAAACCCCCTTCCAAAACAGGTGACCAATGACATCTTCCAAGGGTTCATATCTTAAGTCGTTAATGCTCATACAGTTCAACACACAGAGGGGCACGGTAACGTGCATGCATAGTCTTAGTTAAAGAAGTTTCGGCAACAAATGCTAGCTCAGAAAAAACAAACAAAATAGCTTTTTAATAAGAAGTAGCTGAGGTGAAGGCTGCATTTCAAGAGTGGGCTGTTGTTGCACAGGTGAAAGACTGGAGTAACAAGAATTTTGATAAATGTAAACGCTACAGGCAGCTACAGCATGCAATAGCAGGTAATGATCACACCAGACCATTAAACTTTAACGGGAATCAAATAAGATGAGAAGGATCAGAGTTACAACATAACGAGGCAGGTGTAAATATCTCACACGGATTGCAACGGAAAAAAACCCTCCTTTGTTAACTTGGACAGTATTTGAAAGTTAAACACAGCTACGATAACATCGGTTATAAGGCTACATCTCTGAAAATAAATATCCCCAGAATCTAAAACAACAAAAAGACATGAAAAGAGAACTCTTCGGAATAACAGCCCATGATGAGAAGCTGGGTGGTTTTTATAGCAGGAAGACGGAGGAGAGTCGGGAACATGGGGGGCTGAACACATGAAGGGAAGTTGTGCATGAAGACGCACAGATCCACAAATCTGGTGCAGGCCTTGAAAAAAACGACCAGCTCTACACAATAACTGGAGAAGAGTTTAACATGTGAAGGACCACAACATGACAACGTGAGCAGACCTGCACCAGGTCCAGAAAGCTCCCTTTCTCCCTCTTCCCACAGTACATGTGTCTGGCTGAGAACTGAGGCTTCACCTGTTATCAACTCCTTACTTTACATCTGATAAATAAGGCACCTGATCAAAAAGTCACAAACACAACTCTGATTGCGAGATGGGTGGGAGACATTGATGAATATAGGCTATAATTCTAAGAGAATGTTCAGGTGAAACCTGGGCTAATTATAAACTGAACGATTGGCTAGCCATGCTGTGTTGCAGTCAGAGAACATCATCATTTCTTTCGTAGCAACATGGTGCTGATGTTTTCATGCCATTGCCACTAAACCGCACTATTTTTCAAACCGTGGTATAGACACTATTGAATATAAAAAACTTGGACAAACAAAGGTGGAGGACTCGACATGCTGTAGTCTGAATAACTAATCAACTCTGCATCAAACCAAAAAATAAAATGGCTTACATGTTTACAATGCAGATATCTCCATCTCCAGCCCAGTTAGACTAAACAAGACAAAACCAGTATTTTTCCTCTTTCTACAGCATGTCGATCTCCCTCCAAACGATAATTTACCAACACAGCTTGAGTAGCACAAACAAAAATAGGTACTACCAGTCCTTTCTATTATATTCCAGATAAAAATAAAAATATCACCAGCATGGCTGTTACAGTCCACGTCTGTGCACAAGCTTTATTTCTGTAGGGATGTCCTGGTGCGCTTGGCTGGAGTCTGTGGGCTCTCCTGGCTTCTCTTTGTGGCACCTTTAGGAGTTCCACTCTGAGCAGGTTCATTGCCTCTCTTTATGGCAGGCTTAGGGCTTGCACTAACAGTATGTGTAGGCTCCAGAGCTCTCTTTGTGGCACCTTTAGGAGTTCCACTCTGAGCAGGTTCATTTGCTTTCTTAGTGGCAGGCTTAGGGCTTGCACTCTGAGGGACAGAGGGGGGTGGAGTGGCCTCCATCTTCCTCTGTGACCTTGTGAGAACCTGGTCAGGAGAACCTGGTGTTTTGACGTCCATGTTCTGTTGAGTCTCTGCAGCACTTTCAGCGCCATTGCTCTCAGCACCTTTACTTTCAGTGACTTTAGTCTCAGAGACTCTACTTTGAGAGGGTCTCTTTGTTTGACCTTTTGTTTCACCTGCTTTTGTTGCAATAGTCTTATCCACTCCTGCCTTCTCTGCTCCAACCTGCTGTTTGTTAAAGTCATTCTTGGGGGCGGTGGCAGGAGCAGGGGTGTTTTTCTGTGCTTTTGGGGTCATCACTCTTTGGGGAGACCTCTGTGGTGATGCACTCTCTTTCCTACCGAGATCCCTTAAGGTTCTACTGCTGCTGCTACTCTTGACTGATCTCTGCTGGACAGCAGCTTTTGCTGGAGTCTTTCTACTAGGAGATGGCTGCGCTCGCTCTGTTTTGACTACACTTGGCTCCTTTACACTTTTATCAACAGAAACCGATAATTTCTGCCTCTGGGCAGTGGCCGGTTTCAATTTAATTGGTTTTGCCAATTTTGTCTTTGGGGGTTTAGAGGGTTTGACTTTGGAAGCTTCGAGCTCTTTTCTTGGGGCCCTTTTCGGCTTCTTGGAGCTCTGTTGACCTTGCATCTTCTCCCTTATATTGGAGTACTTCCTCAGGATCCGGGCGCTGGCTGGGTTCTTGGCCTTCGCTGAGGCCTTCTGGCCGTCGGCTGGTTGTGCCTGTGCCTCTGCAGAGGAAACATAGGCTTTGGTGGAGATCCGAGTGGCTGTAGTCAGCTCTCTCTTTTCCTTCCCTTTGGGCGTACTTGTACTGACTTCCTGCTCCAGGGCTTTAGCGATCAGCTTCTGACTCTTAGGGTTGCTCTTCACAGGGGAAGCCATGGCAAACTTCTTCAAGTGTTTCTTCAAGCGCTCGGCCTGAAGGCTAGGGAAGACTCCTTGGGACGGCCTTTGGGACATACCGGGGAAGAGCAGCTGGGTCTCAGAGGGAAGACGCGTGTTCACCTTCTTTACGATGACCAGGGATTGGGTTTCTGTTGACTCCATGTACCAGCGGCAAATACTGGCTAGGTCCAAATCGTTCTTGAAAAGCATCTGGACTAGTGAGTACCTCTGATGATCCGAAGACTTGGGCTTGCGGACCCTGCGCTTACTCTTCCATATTGCTGCCTGTCTGTCTGCCTTGTTTTTGTGTCTGGGCGTTGGATGTCCCTCTTTGTCAATCTGGACCCAGCCTCTATGCATCTTCTCGAACTTGGTGTTCAGAGAAGAGATTTTCTGTTGGTTTTCCTCTACATCTAGTAACTCCAGGAACTTGTTTCGAGTCTGTACTGGGAGCTCCAACTTGGGAAGGAGGAGAGGAGTGACTGACCTGGATGGCAGAGGGGAACTGACCAGCAAAGGTGAATCCCTCAATGGAGACTTGATGATCCTCTCTGGTTTGAACCTGATGGGTGATGAGAGTCTCACTGGGGATTTCAGCCTAATGGGAGATGCCACTTCACTCCATTTCTCAGCTGTGATTGGAGCACTGGTCGAGGGCGTGGGCGACCTCTGCACTCTCAAAGCTGACTTCCTGTTCTCCACCGGGGTCGGTGGGGTTGCCGGGGTAATGGACTGGCTGGCCACGTCAGTTTTATTACTCTCACTCCTCAAAGGCATTCGCCCAGGTTTTTCTGAAGCACTGCTGACAGAAGACCTGCTGGAATCTTCAGATGAAGTTTTGTTATCAATTGAAGTTGGTGCCTCTGCCTTCTTCAGCAAAGTTGGTTCCTCTGAATTCTTCAGGGAAGTCAATTTGCTTGATTCTCCCTCCTTAGGTTGAGCCAATTTGCTTGCTTCTCCTTCCTTTTTGAGAGGTCTTTTGCTTCTTAGTGGACTACTTTGTGCTTGGGCCTCACTCTTTTTAATGCTTGTACCCTCTGTGAGAGCAGAACCCTCACTGCTAACTTGCTGACTCTCAACCATGTCAACTTCAACTTCCTTTGCTACCATCATTGACGACCTGAGCTTTGGTCTAGTTTGCACCCTAGTTTCCTCTGCTGTTTTCTGTGTCTCGCTGGGTTTGGCTTTTGGAGCTGGCTGAGCTTTTTCAACTTTCAGCTCTGCAGAGCTCTGGGTAACTGCACTGTTCTGATCAGATGAAGGGAAAAGATGGGAGACGATCGGAAGAAGAGGAGAGCCAATGGGGAGAGGAGGGTTAAGCTCAGTGGAGGGGAGTGGGAGGGAGGTAGATGGTTCTTGGGGCACAATGAAAGTAACAGCCCCTTCAACAGGATGAGGCACGACAGGGAGGAGAGGGGAAGCGACAGGGAGGAGAGGGGAGGCGACAGGGACAAGAGGGGAGCCGACAGGGACGAGAGGGGAGGCGACAGGGGAGGCGACAGGGACGAGAGGGGAGGCGACAGGGACGAGAGGGGAGGCGACAGGGACGAGAGGGGAGGCGACAGGGACGAGAGGGGAGGCGACAGGGACGAGAGGGGAGGCGACAGGGACGAGAGGGGAGGCGACAGGGACGAGAGGGGAGGCGACAGGGACGAGAGGGGAGGCGACAGGGACGAGAGGGGAGGCGACAGGGACGAGAGGGGAGGCGACAGGGACGAGAGGGGAGGCGACAGGGACGAGAGGGGAGGCGACAGGGACGAGAGGGGAGGCGACAGGGACGAGAGGGGAGGCGACAGGGACGAGAGGGGAGGCGACAGGGACGAGAGCGGAGGCGACAGGGACGAGAGGGGAGGCGACAGGGACGAGAGGGGAGGCGACAGGGACGAGAGGGGAGGTGACAGCTGCTGCCTGTTGCAGTCTGGCAGATCTGAGGGGTTGTCTGGACTCAGGGCTCCTGGGGGAGTTGACTGGTGTGTCTGGGACTGGAGGAGTGTCAGGAATGCTCTGGCTTGCTGTTATAGGGGCAATAGGGGTCCTTGGTTCAGACAAGTTCTGGCTTGCTTCCGCAGGGGTCTTTGTGTCAGGCAAGTTCTGGCTTGCTTCCGCAGGGATCTTTGTGTCAGGCAGGTTCTGAGTGGTTTTAGCTTTAGGGGTTCTTTTGGGCCGTATGGACACAGGGGTTTTGGCAGAAGGGAGTGAGACTTGAGGAACCTCTGGCGTGTTCTCAGAAGGTTTCTCGGATTGTTTCAGGGAGGCCTTGGTGAGGCGCTTCGACAAAGGGCTTTTGACACTTTCCCCAGCAGGGACCGGGGTGAGAGGAGTCTCAGGTGAGACTTGTGGAATCTCAGACACGTTCTCAGAAGGGTTCTCAGTCTGTTTCAGAGACGCCTTATTGGGGCGTTTAGTCTTAGTAGGAGTAGACTCTGGGGTGGTTTTAGCTGGCCGTTCACGCAAACATCTGTCAGAATGTGCAATAGGTCTACCATTCACATATCCACATATAATCATATTCTCTGTATCAATCACTGCAGCTTCCTTCACCCTTGAAGGAATCACCCGTGCTGGAATACCCTGTTTTTCAGAACGCCTGAGAGGCAATTCTTTCACAACTGCATCATTTACCATTTTAGAGGACGAATCAACATTGCTCTTTTTCTCTTCAGGCACATTGTTACCGTCGCCTGGAGCCAAGTCTGGTTCAACCTTGCCCGTTTCCTGCACCTCTATCATTTCACTCTCTGCGGGAACCTCCATGCCAGCTTTTGCTTCTCCTCCAGAGCCCGCAGACAGTTTCTGGTCAACTGAACTTTGCGGTTCCAGAGGCTCTGCCTGCTCTTTGTCAATTGCACCTGCACTCACTACCTCTTTGTCTTCAGTGCTCTCCAGGGAAGAGGTCAGTGATGCGGATTCCTGTTGGGTTTCAATGACAACGTTCTGGCCCTCTGGCACACTCTGCAGCATATCCTGGACAAGCTCTTCTTCTGATGTCTTATCATGTGACGAGTTCACATCTTTCCCCATCAACACCTGCTCTGGGTTTTCACTTAAAACTATGTAATTGTGTACACTGTTTACATCCTGATCTGCCGTCTCGACCACAGTCTGATCTAGAATATCCTCTGGTGCTACGCTCTGCCTTGGCTGCTCCGAGTCTGTCCCTGCACTCTGCTCGTTCTCAACTGGGGGACTCTGTGAAGGAGGTGGAGGGGCAGTCTGCTCTTTGCACTGACTCGGGTCTGTCTGACTAGTCTCAACGATTAGCGCCATCTCACTGGCTGATGCTGCTGCAGCCTCTACATCTCCAGCCCCCTCAATTTCAGCTGGATGCTCCGAAGGACTTTTCTGACTGACCGTCTCCACAAAACCTCCAACAAAGGGCATATCCACAAGAGGTACACCCTCGGGCTTGCCAAGCACCTGTTTAGGGGTGACCAGAGTGATGAGCTCTGGCATTGGAGCGGGACAGTTGCCACTATCATTGCGGGCGGACGTCCTGGCTAATGTACGGACAGTCTTCAGCTCCCACATTTCCTCCACGTACATGTGACCTCTGGTGCTTTTCCTGGCGTTGCGGCGGGGGAGCAGTCGGTGCTGCCGTTCCCGGAAACACTCTGTTATTGGTTTGTCGATGTAGACTATGTCGCAGTGGCCGAGATCAGGGTCGGTTACAAACCGACACACTGAGGAAGTGTCCCTAGGCCGATGGTAGGAAGACCCCTTTATGGTCTTCCTTGCTGTCCCGGGGGAAACTGGGGGTATGTTGTTGGTGGTCTTTTCGGGTGGACTCTGTTTGACCAGCGTGTCTTTGGTATGTTCAAAGGAGCCTCTTTGTCTTGTTGAGCGATCAGCATGATCGTGCCTTTTCACAGAGGAGCCGAGTCCAGCGCTGTAAATATCTGCTCTGGTTGAGGAGTCAGAAATGCCCTGCTGTTCTTCCAAAGTACCGGCGCCAGCAGGAAGAGAGGTGGTGAGCACACAGGATAGCTTCTTACCATCAGCCAGGCTGCTGGACTTCATGATTTTGATCTTTAGCGGAGCATGGTCACTAATATGTTTACTTACACTGTCATCTGTGCTTCTGAACAGTGTTGCCAAAGCCTTAGACTCCCCTGGGACAGGTTTACGGAGATCCAAGGCCGGCCCAGCGGCCCCAGACAAATTGTGTAACGCAGCAGTCTGCTCTGGGGCCACCAACCTGCTACCAACTGTTTCTCGCCCCTCTGTCGATCCTTTTGGAGTGGAAGCCAGGGGAAGTTTCTGGCCAGCCCTCCCCGGGGTCTCCAGGCAGGGTGCAGGGCTAGGACCCTGGAGGGCTCCATGCTCCACTGAGCAAGAGGGTTTGGAGGCAGAAGCTAGTGAAGTGCTGGAGGAGGATACTGCCTTGACCTAGAACAAGAACCACCATGGGGTTATTCAATACCTCTGCTTAGTTATTACAAAACCAGAGCCATTGAGAGGTTTATGGAATTGTTGCATTTACATTACAACCATATAATTAGGAATTAGAATACTAGAATGAACATTAAACTTATGACAGTATAAAAGGGCAGTCATTTTGGTAAGGAAGCTGGTCAACCATGGTCAGCCAGTGCTGTGATAAGATAATGTAAAATATTATTTGCACATTATGTTTGCTAGCTAGCTAGCCAGACAGTTTTAGTGCAATTATTCCAAATGTTTTCAAATTAACTGCCAATATGCCAACATTCCATACAAACAATGCAGTCAATCCACAGCCACACACTGGCTGAAATCAGTTGATGATAGGACTTAGACAAGTTGTAAATCCAACAAGTACTGATATTGTATCATATAATAACACACAGCATTCCAAGAAAAACAAACATTTAGACATTTATGGTCTGTTTACATATATTTTAGAGCAGGAATCATCAACTAGATTCAGCCGTGGGACGATCTTTTCTTGAGTGGATGGTCAAGGGGCCGGAACATAATTACAAATAATTTGTAGACTGCAAATTGACCTCAAGAAGCCCAAACAGATATAATATTTGGCTAAAACATAATCATTTCAAACCTTGTTGGCATTTGTATATGATCAAATATATCTCTCTACTATGCGTGGGAATACTTTGGAACAGATTTCCAAAATTAAAATCACTTGGAGCTGATTTGCCAGTGTTTATAGTCTTTTATGTAAAGCAATAATAAAAAAATACAATAAATAAAAATGTTCGGAAAACTTGGGGAGCCAAATAAAATCACAGCCAGTTGGGGAACCCTGTTTTAGAGGCCATTTATACAGAAAAAAAATATTGCTACACATTTGGTATAAAACCTGTATAAACTGTATTTATAATTATAGAACAATAATTTCGTGTGACAATTTCTGAAATACTAAATGCCTTTTATTTTCCTGTATAAGTAAAAGCAGGAAATGCATCACCTATACCTCTACTGCCATTAATTCCAAATTAGACTGGTTTGGACTTCTCCCTGACCAAAATGGCTCCCATTATTGTACCATTCTGGAACTTGTAGGGTTTATGACATAGAAATCCTATTAAATTACTACAGGGGCTATGACTACAACACTCTATGGCTGTCATGTTAGCGCTGCATTAACATTACATAGGGAATATTTAAATAATACTGTGTAACTGAATGTCTAGAATTAGAACAGAATTCAAAAAGTTGTCCCAACTCTCTATATACATGGCTCTGGACAAAACAATCACTCGACAGTGACTCAGTTTCTTTTGCCTCCTCTGCTGTGATGTACGGTATCTTCTTGTTTACGTATTATGCATGTTTCCTCTGTTGTGTGTGATTTGCGATTGCCTTTCAGAGACAATAACTTCCTATATAATTTTACCAAATTCAAATGCACAATGGGAGTAATGCCTATACAGACCTCTGTCTGTAGGAAGCCCAGAGCGTCGACAATCTGCCTCTGGTGGTGGAGACAGAGCTTGGTCATGAACTCCTCCAGCGTGGAGGTAGACTGCAGGTCCCTGGCCTTTGCGGTACTCAGCTCCAGACATTCCCTGCAAGACAAACAGGACAAGGATGTTTATATTTTTGTCATGAATATACACGTAGACTTACAAAAGTGTCCAAAAGCATATTACATTTATTTTCAATGGAAGTTATTAGAAGGAAAAAAATAAGTCAGACTCAAGGTTAAAACATATGAAGACCATACCACATGGATGATAATGAGAGTTATAGCTATCGGTAGGGTTGGGCATTATGCCTTGTATACCGGGGTATTTTGAAATACCCATGGTATGATTTCAATACAGTAGAATAATTTAGTTTTTAAAAAATAAATATTTCTACTTTTTCCAATAAATACCTGAAGTCAACTTGTGCACTAGGTTATAGATAAAGCAGATTGCGTTCTTAATTTCACCTGTTCGATTATTTTCCCATTATGACCAAAACAGCTGATTGAGCCAGTCGTGTTTGTTTACAAAGAAGCACAACCAGCAACAGAAGCTTAATGAGGCGAGTGATTCCTCTGCAGCGCAACATATTGAGGTGATCAATTTAGAAATTCACTACCTCATGTTTACCAGCTATACATCTTAAAACTATTAAGTAACTATCCAAGATATGCCAAATAAATTCTCTCCAGCTGTGTATGAAAATGTATGCACTCACTAACTGTAAGTCACTCTGGATAAGAGCGTCTGCTAAATGACTAAAATGTAAAATGTAAATGTATTTGGTTTGCTAACTAGCTAGCCAAGTGGCTAGCTTGCAATATCAAGCTTCTTGAATCTTGGTCACAGTAGAGACAATCCCCTCCTGGATTAAGATCCCTGCTGTCTAATATTGTTTTGTGTGTGCAGCAAACCGAGCAGCCTTTTGAGAAATGTGCATAACATGAGCTGGGTTGTTTGTCGTTGCAATTAGTTTGCATGCACTCGTTAGCATTTACCTAGCATCCGCTATGGGAATTCCTTAGTACTTGTTAGCATTTTGTTAACTGACGTTTTTTGGGCCATCTTTATGTTTAAAAAAAAAATAGCGCCCCTTGTATGCACCACCAGTAATACAATATAACCCAGGATGGCACAGGCACGATATGAAGGTTTGAAAATCTGGATAACGCCCAACCCTAGCTGTAGGTACTTAAAAAGCTGTCATACAGCAGGCTAAATGCATTAAGGCAAATCACTTTCCCCATGGAGATGAATAAAGTATTCACAGCACCCATCTAAATTAATTGTTTTCCTACAGTTCAGAAAATTTTTTTATGAAAATGCAACATACTCAGTTGGGCTAAGTGCTAAGAGAAAATGTATATGGAGATAAATGAGAAGGGAAAAAAAAAACTGCCAGGATATAAAACTGGGGAACAGTAACTGATCCATAATTCAATTAAGTTTTGTTTTTGTAAATCCCAAACCAAACGTATTGATTTCACTTGTCCATGTCAGCATTTCAAGCAGTCCTGGATATCCTAAAATTCTATCTATAGAATGAACATGGATCCATTACAAAAAAGAAGCAGTCATCATCATCATCAACATCAAAGCCCGTCTGTTGGTCCATCTTGGTGACACCATTCCCAAGTAATTATTTCATAAACAGAAACATGAGACTCATCATCCACATTGCTGGTGTAAAATGTTTCCATCTTGATACGATTGACACGCCATACAGCAACAAGAGTTAAGGCTGAAATATTGTGCTAGTTATATAAAAATAGAATTGAGTCATTAATTGGGTTGATATTGAGTCCTTTATTACCAGCCATGGTTTCTAAGTGTGTGGGAGGAATGACAACTCATGAGCAGTGTTAAATATGTCTTTAGCAAAATAAGAGTATTCACAGGGTGGGCCTAATGAGACATTTGAAAACGATGAGTATGAGCGTATAAATTAGATCCACAGCATTTAAAATGTATATTAATCTACTAATTATATGAAGCAACAACGAAAATCGAGCCAATTACGAAATTGTGAAAATACTACGCTAAAAGTGTTTGTTTGAAAAAGACGACAGAGAACATTACATTTTCACATAAAATTTATTAGAAGAATAGGGGATTTTGAAAAGTGATTATTTTGTCCAGTGAATCTGACCTGTTACATTGTTACAGGTAATCTCTTTTTCAAAATGTTGTTTCTTTCCTTACAGGATACATCGAGTAAATTCTTACACATGCACAAAGACAATTAATCATTGGTGCCCCAGGTTCAATGCAACATACACAAAATCGAGATCATATCAACCACTTCAGTTTAAATATTATAAGGGATATATAAGAGGCAAAGTCATATTTTATTAAAGTTGTCAAATCAAAAGATGAAAAATTACCAGTGCAATCAAATTAACTTAGTGATCATTAAGTTCTCTCTACTACAAAGACACTTGACCATAGCCAAGAAGTTATAATAATAATAATTATTATTATTATTATAATACAAAAAAAAAATACATTCATAAATAAATTACAGTAGAAAAAAATGAGTCTGCCAAACTGTGTAAATGTCAATTATTGAAATGAGGTCCATTTAGGTTTAGGTGTACCTGTTATCTGAGCATCTGAATACATAAACCATTGAGACTAATGAATCCGAGGCATTTCACATGAAACCAAATTGCTTATAGCACACTAAAGCTGGAAATAAGGTATGAAATATTTGAATTCTATTATTTTTGAAAAGCCTCCCAATCCTTTCTGTTTGAAGTGTATGGTTCCAAGCATTGCAAGTCATCACAATTAGTCCACAGTATAGGGTTGAAAAGAGCTGCTTTCAAACGTTTTAAAAGGAATAACTTGCTATTACAGACTCCATATAGTACAGTCTTAATCTAAAAGCCGTAGAGCTGTTAAACCAAAGATAAGTAGCAACATGTAGACTACCAAGACTAGATCTAAGTCCAGTGGGCTTAGAGAGAAGGAATAGGAAGGACTGCTCAAAGAGAACATTAACAAAATAAATCTTCCCAACAAAAGGGAATCATAAGTGAGAATCTCTTCATCTGTTCAATCGATACATACACAGAAAGACCTATTTTTTGACGATACCTTGCACTCAGAAGAATTGTGTTAAAAATCGGTAAAGGTTCGACTAACGAGGTGTCCATCTACATCAGTTTATAATTAGGCCTACCAAAATGCATGATTGAATGTATAACCTTTTTTTTTTCAGGATTCACATTTTCCACAGATGCTCAGAGAGTAGGTTCAAATGTATTATGTTAAACAGTAGTTAATTATCAACTGAGTGTGATAACTATGGTGTCTGAGGCACTGTGAGCAGGAGAGATAAATGCATCTTAAAAACCATGTTTGGCTAACATCTTACCTGAACAGAGTTTACATTGACATTCATTGTGTTTTAAAAAGAATAAGAAATAAACACTGCAGAGATTCAATTGGATGTTTTCTGGGTCTCAAACACGGCACCACCTTCAGTCAAAGAAAAAAAAAAAGCCCAAAAACAATCCACTTGTAAATTAGTATCTGACCCGTTTGTGTGTTTGTGGTATATATATATATATTTTTTTTTACAGGACTTTAAGTCGCTGCTATGTCTAAGAGTGTGTAGACAGTACCTGAAGGAGTGTGGGTTGTGTTTTGTCCCTGAGGGTTTCCATGTCTCGCTCTCTCCACTTTTCCTTCAACATTGTGAGTTAAGATCTGACCACGGTAATCTGAATATATGTACATGACAATTCACACATATGTGTTTTCTCAACAAAAAGGGGGAGAGGAGCAGAAATAGAGCAAGAGACAACAGCAGCAAGAACAACAGAAGGGAAACATATTTCACAAACACATACAAAAACACACAGATGGAAATGCACCCGTGTCTTTTACCTTATAATACGTAGAGGGAGTAAAAATGATTTAGCAAACATTAAGAACACATGGTATCCATGAGTTAGTTACACAAATCTTAAGTTGGCCACTGTATAGATCATGGCCGGTTGACTAAGAATTCAAGTCTCAAAGGTTGTCTGTGACAATAATTTGCCTTGCATACACCAGTGTTTTCAACCAGTCCACCTACAGGATCCAACCAATTCCACTTCACATATCCAACAATACAACACGTGCTGCCTTCAAGCCACACACTGGCAATCATGCAAAATCTCATTCCATCATACACTTACCTAAATAGAAACAGGTATTTGGAAGTTGAAAAAAAAAAAAAAAGGTATATTGAAGTTAATGTAATCAGAAATTGAATTAATATACAAGTCCTTTTATCAGTAGACAAAGCGAATTATCTACAACAACCCCAAACTGTATGTACACATCAGCACACAGTCTTTAATCAAAGGCCTTTCTGAAGACCGTGTTTCATATGGAACATAGACCATATCCTGGTCAACATCCAGTCAAAACAGAGGAATAGAAAATGAGAAAAGTAGTTTTGACATCAGCTGTCGCCTCCCTCCCTGGATCTGTGATAAGAGCGAAATATAAAACTACTATGTATCAATAAGCAATATATTTGTTTGTATATAGGAGGTTTTAATATACGGTGCATTCAGAAAGTATTCAGACTCCTTTCCTTTTCCCACATTTTGTTACGTTACAGACTTATTCTATTCTGAAATGGATGAAATAGAACATGTCCTCAATCTACACACAATAACCCATAATGACAAAGCGAAAACAGGTTTTTAGAAATGTTTACAAATTTATAAAACATTTACAGAAATACCTTATTTACGTAAGTATTCAGACCCTTTGCTATGAGACTCGAAATTGAGCTCAGGTACATCCTGTTTCCATTGATCATCCTTGAGATGTTTTTACAATTTGATTGGAGTCCACCTGTGGTAAATTCAATTGATTGGACATGATTTGGAAAGGAACACACCTGTCTATATTAGGTCCCACAGTTGACAGTGCATGTCAGAGTAAAAACCAAGCCATGAGGTTGAAGGAATTGTCCGTAGAGCTCCGAGACAGGATTTTGTCGAGGCACAGATCTGTGGAAGGGTACCAAAAAATGTCCCCAAGAACACAGTGGCCTCCATCGTTCTTAAATAGAAGAAGTTTGGAACCACCAAGACTCTTCCTAGAGCTGGCCGCCCGGCCAAACTGAGCAATCGGGGGAGAAGGGCCTTGGTCAGGGGGGTGACCAAGAACCCAATGGTCACTAACAGAGCTCCAGAGTTCTTCTGTGGAGATGGAAGAACCTTCCAGAAGGACAACCATCTCTGCAGCACTCCACCAATCAGGCCTTTATGATAGAGTGGCCAGACAGAAGCCACTCCTCAGTAAAAGGCACATGACAGTCCGCTTGGAGTTTCCCAAAAGGCACCTAAAGTCTCTCAGACCATGAGAAACAAGATTCTCTGGTCTGATGAATACAAGATTGAACTCTTTGGCCTGAATGCCAAGCGTCACGTCTGGAGGAAACCTGACACCATCCCTACGGTGAAGCATGGTGGTGGCAGCATCATGCTGTGGGGATGTTTTCAGCGGCATGGACTGGGAGACTAGTCAGTATCGAGGGAAAGATGAACGGAGCAAAGTACAGAGAGATCCTGCTCCAGAGCGCTCAGGACCTCAGACTGTGGCGAAGCTTCATCTTCCAACAGGACAACAACCCTAAGCACACAGCCAAGACAATGCAGGAGTTGCTTCGGGACAAGTCTCTGAATGTCCTTGAGAGGCGTAGCCAGAGACCGGACTTGAACCCGATCAAACATCTCTGTAAAGACCTGAAAAAAGCTGTGCAGCGACGCTCCCCATCCAACCTGACAGAGCTTGAGATGATCTGCAGAGAAGAACGTGAGAAACTCCCCAAATACAGGTGTGCCAAGCTTGTAGTGTCATACCCAAGAAGACTCGAGGCTGTAATCGCTGCCAAAGGTGCTTCAAAAAAGTACTGAGTAAAAGGTCTGAATACTTATGCAAATGTCATATTTCCGTTTTAAAATTTTTAATAAATGTACACAATTTTCTAAAAACCTGTTTTTACTTTGTCATCATGGGGTATTGTGTGTAGATTGATGAGGGAAGGCTGTATCGTAACAAAATGTGGAAAAAGTAAAGGGGTCTGAATACTTTCCGAATGCACTGTATGCATCTGTAAAATCTGTCTCTGAGTATAGTTTGGTATAATTAGTGTTAAGACTATTTATATAAATATTGCAGGAGTTAAAGGACTACAACTATCATGTCATGAACAATCTTCAACACATTGACTTGAAGGGTGTGCAAGCTTCTGAAAAGCTTTTTATTGAAGCATTATCGTGGGTGAAGGGTCGAATCAAATTTGACTAATTGGGAAGAATGGCTACAAGCTATTCAATCCAAAACACAGCAGAAACTTTTTTTTCTTACAGACAAAAACCAAACAACCAAAGAAGATCTAAAAGCACAATTAAACATTAACACCCTCACCATTAAAATATGAATGAGTCAAGTAGGGTGCATGAAACTTTTACAGAATCTTGAAATATTCACAAAAGTGTACCAACCCAGTCCTTAATTTTCAGTAGTCTTATATAAGAAAAGTCACATCCAAGAACAGTCTTATCCAAGATAATCTTTGCTTATGTCAACCTTTGCCATGTGGTTTTCACGTCATCTCCATACATAAATTATTCCGTAGCGTACTTAACCTGATGGGCCATGGACGGAAAATCACAAAACCGTTGACAACAATTGCAAGATTACGGCATACATCTAAAGCAGCAAGTCAACAAATAGCTAGCAGAGTTCAACACATCAACCTGTACTGCAAGAAAGCTTTGGCCCATATCCCTGGCTTGTGTTTATGGGATGTTGCTACATACAATACACCATTGCCTCTAGAAATTAGATTTATTTGATGCAGGTTCAGTCCTTTTCTAGAGATGAGGTAGCAGAAACCAACAGATTTGCTTCTGTAGATTTTTGTAATTTTAACATTAAATCACAGGTTCCACAAGGGTTGTGTTAACACAGCAACTTTTTTGTTGTTGTAATGTGCAAGAATGGACAGCATGCAAAACTTTCTCTCCAAATAGTCTAATCTTGTCTCAGTATTTGGACTTATAATGGCATTCTATTTTTTTTATGGCAGACGATTAACTAGGAGCAAGGCTCCATGATTGTCATGGTAACACAGAAAAGCCTTGCAACTGTTAGTTTAATTTGATTAAAGTAATTCACTTTGATTTGTTTACCTTTTTGTTGTCCGTCCCATCTAATTCACTAATAAAATGGACTCATCCTCAAAACAAAGATGTCATCTTGATTCGTTTCAGATGCCCAATTACAATAAATTGAAATCATAACACAAATCTATTGTAACTACTGTGAAGCATACAGTGCCTTGCAAAATTATTTATCCCCCTTGGCGTTTTTCCTATTTTGTTGCATTACAACCTGTAATTTAAATTGATTTTTTTTGGATTTCATGTAATGAACATATATACACAAAATAGTCCAAATTTCTAAAACTCTAAAAAATAAATAACGGAAAAGTGGTGCGTGCATATGTATTCACCCCCTTTGCTATGAAGCCCCTAAATAAGATCTGGTGCAACCAATTACCTTCAGAAGACACATAATTAGGTAAATAAAGTCCACCTGTGTGCAATCTAAGTGTCACATGATCTCAGTATATACATATATACATACACACACACATGTTCTGAAAGGCCCCAGAATCTGCAACACCAGTAAGCAAGGGGCACCACCAAGCAAGCGGCACCATGAAGACCAAGGAGCTCTCCAAACAGGTCAGGGACAAAGTTGTGGAGAAGTACAGATCAGGGTTGGGTTATAAAAAATAAAATAAAAATTGAACATCCCACGGAGCACCATTAAATCCATTATTGAAAAATGGAAAGAATATGGCACAACAACAAACCTGCCAAGAGCGGGCCGCCCACCAACACTCACGGACCAGGCAAGGAGGGCATTAATCAGAGAGGCAACAAAGAGACCAAAGATAACCCTGAAGGAGCTGCAAAGCTCCAGAGCGGAGATTGGAGTATCTGTCCATAGGACCACTTTAAGCCGTACACGCCACAGAGCTGGGCTTTACGGAAGACTGGCCAGAAAAGCTCCATTACTTAAAGAACAAAATAAGCAAACACGTTTGGTGTTCGCCAAAAGGCATGTGGGAGACTCCCCAAACATATGGAAGAAGGTACTCTGGTCAGATGAGACTAAAATTGAGCTTTTTGGCCATCAAGGAAAACGCTATGTCTGGCACAAACCCAACACCTCTCATCACCCCAAGAACACCATCCCCACAGTGAAGCATGGTGGTGGCAGCATCATGCTGTGGGGATGTTTTTCATCGGCAGGGACTGGGAAACTGGTCAGAATTGAAGGAATGATGGATGGCGCTAAATACAGGGAAATTCTTGAGGGAAACCTGTTTCAGTCTTCCAGAGATTTGAGACTGGGACGGAGGTTCACCTTCCAGCAGGACAATGACCCTAAGCATACTGCTAAAGTAACACTCGAGTGGTTTAAGGGGAAACATTTAAATGTCCTGGAATGGCCTAGTCAAAGCCCAGACCTCAATCCAATTGAGAATCTGTGGTATGACTTAAAGATTGCTGTACACCAGCGGAACCTATCCAACTTGAAGGAGCTGGAGCAGTTTTGCCTTGAAGAATGGGCAAAAATCCCAGTGGCTAGATGTGCCAAGCTTATTGAGACATACCCCAAGAGACTTGCAGCTGTAATTGCTGCAAAAGGTGGCTCTACAAAGTATTGACTTTGGGGGGGTGAATGTGTTATGCACGCTCAAGTTCTGTTTTTTTTTGTCTTATTTCTTGTTTGTTTCACAATAAAAAATATTTTACATCTTCAAAGTGGTAGGCATGTTGTGTAAATCAAATGATACAACCACCCAAAAAATCCATTTTAATTCCAGGTTGTAAGGCAACAAAATAGGAGAAATGCCAAGGGGGATGAATACTTTCGCAAGCCACTGTATGTCTCTACTCGGGGGTTATCACAGTTGGTTTGCAAGTTCAAAAGATTTCTACATATATACATTGCACATTTAAAAAAGTAGGATTTACAGTAGATTCATACCAATTAGTTACCTAGTAGTCAATTATATTTATTTTTACCATACTTATATACACCTGAAAGACTAAAGGAAATGTCAGAGATTCTGAAATGCTATGTCTGAAAGGAGATAGTAGGGCCAGCCTTGCCTAAGGGAAGTTCTTGTTTTTTTGCATTTCATGTGATATCAGCTAAGTTTTAGCAAGAATCTCTAAGAGTTTGTAGCTCTGTGTTCACTGTAGGCCGAAGTCAAACTTGTAACTCAAATGTTCGTCTAAATATCTAATTTACATCTAGCCGAGTCTCAAGAATGTTGGATAAGAACTTACTGGGTCAAGAGTAAGAAATAAAAATATCTTACAGTCTTGTTAACTATAAAGGTATTAATAAAACATGTCTGATGACTAATAAAACCAGTACTGTAATATAAACCTTATACAAGGACCATAGGGGCTTGATCCAACATTCTGAAATGTCCTGAGGTATAACTGTCGATAGGGTAAGTAGTAGTGTACATATATAAATCAGGAGTAGTTTGGCCAAATTCACAGCGGGACGCCATATTGCTGCTTCCGAGCATTCTATTCACAATGAGTATTTGGATTCTAGTTCTGATTCTAGAATTAGATAAGTAAACATTGTGTACAATTCTGAGATTCCCATAAACTGTTATTGGTCGGTATTACCAAGGAGGAGCAAATACGGCATCCATTGAATTATGTGATGTTTTCTAAAAGCATCATGATGTTTAAACTGCAATGGCCAAAGTATCTATGCTTCAGCATATGCTACACTTCTCCACAGAATTTCCTTAGTGCTATGGGCCACATGGCGAAACCTGTGTTGAGACTCAACAATTTACTGCATTGATATACTGTACCTTAAAGCTGCAATCTAACACGTGAACAAAATCAATCTTTCAATACATAGTTAAGATAAAAAATAAAATGTTTAAGAATGAACATTTCCACCTGTCCCTTGTCCTTGCCTTCTTCTGTTAAGCAGGGACAGTCATCCCTAGAGGTAACGAGACTACAAGACTTCACACCTGAAGTTTGTTGTGCTAACTGCAGCGCCACACAGATTTAAAATGTCCAGAAGGCTCAAACAGGTAAATAAATGCTTGGTTAAGGTAGGTTGTGAGAACACCTGATAAGAGTCGGGTGCATATATTTGTCATTCAATGGTAAGACATCCCAAAAAGGTCTGTTTGCGGATGAAAAAACAAAATGTCCCCTTTTTCAGATGATTCTGAGTACGATACAAGAGGCATGGAAATAAGTAGGATATATATATATATATATATATATATATATATATATATATATATATATCTGAGAGTGAGGTATGTTTGTGTATAGATATCTAACATAGTATATACATTTCTGATAAAGATCTACACATTCACACAAGTACTGCAGCCCCACACAAACATTATCCTGAGTTGTGGCGAAGGCTACGGGTGAACACATGTAACGAAATGTCCCAGTCACACTACACAGCAGAACGTGACATATCTGAGTGGTTGTAATCTGGCGTGCTTTTGGAGAGTATAGACGGTTAGCTTACAAACGAAGTGCACGCTTCATTGGGGCAGAAGTCCGTGTGTTGTGATTCTGGATGGCCAGATAGCTAGCAACAATGACAAGAAACTGTCATATGGGGAATTGTAGGTGGCTTGTTTCAGCTAGTTTGATCTCCTTCTTGATACAATGTCTTGTTTTGAGATGTTTTGACTGATGTCACATCTATGC
The DNA here is from genome assembly GCF_964263955.1 of Coregonus lavaretus. Classification (NCBI taxonomy): domain Eukaryota; kingdom Metazoa; phylum Chordata; class Actinopteri; order Salmoniformes; family Salmonidae; genus Coregonus; species Coregonus lavaretus. Next base: position 36,298,655 of record NC_140012.1, on the reverse strand, counting down.
TAATATGGCTAAAATTCACTAGCTAGCTAACCAACAACTGTAACGATGTATTTTAGAGATGTGCTCATTGTGCAAATGTATGTTTCAATAAACGTTGGAGACTAAATATATCTTTTACATGTTGTCAACAATCTAAGCCAACCCAGTCTCTCTTGCCCCAAAGTTGCACACGCGGCGATTTTGTTGATAAACAACCAACCCGTCTATAGCTCTGAGGTTTGGTTGGTAACTAAGGAGGAGGTGAAATTGCGGACAGGGGAATGTGTTCTCCCAACAAACAAAAACATACAACTTTACATTAAGATTTTCAGTAGTATACAAGGGTTGCGTGCATCCTTGCAACCGCATATTCTTCCTGCTTTAGTTTGGTCTATTCAATCTCAGGTGTGCATTTGCTGAACAGTGACAGGGAAAGAGATTAAGCCTTGATTTTATATAACTTGTCGAGTGCTGAGCATGCATCATGCTTATGACACAAACAAATACATGAGGTTGGTGTCTCCAACCCGGATGTCTCCAACCTTGGTGCTACAAGGTCTGCAAGCTTTTGTTTCAGCTGGTCTACAATAAGACCATGCACATCCTGTAGTTCTCCAGGACCTGGGTCGGAGGCCGCTGGTCTAGCCCTAAGTGATGTAATAACTAGAGTACTCCTAGAGGACAGTAAGGGGCGCCACTGAACAAAATATAACTGTGCAGACATTTGGGATTGCTCCAATTGCAATTTTGCCAACACATCACATTAGTCAATGAGTAAAAATATTACATTATGTTCACACCGTATCTAAAGCAGTTTTTCAGGTTGAACCATTTAAAAAAAGGTTGTACTGTATAAGGATAGCACAAACAAACTTCATAAAAACACTCCCAAAACATATTTCAAATATGGAGTGTTTCAACAATGTCTAGAACAATGTCGAGGGGCAATCTAAAAGAGTGCAGAGAGACAATTTTGTGTCTTATTGACTTTGACAACAGCTACTTATAGTAGGCTTAACAAACATATTAAAACAATTAAAGAGCTAAGAATAGGTCCGATTGATTCACGGGATTGATCGCAGAGTAAGTATAAGTGCATTTGGAATAAATCAACATACTAAACTGGTTAATTGTGTACTAGCTATATAGACTCCAAAGGAGGTTGGTGGCACCCTAATTGGGTAGGACGTGTTTGTGGTAATGGCTGGTGCAGAATAGGTGGAATGGTATCAAATACATCAAACATGTTTTGATGCCATTCCATTTGCTCTGTTCCAGCCATTATTAGGAGCTGTCCTCCCCTGATAGACTCCTCAGTCATTGCCACTGTCTGGCAAATGCAAACGACTACCTGGACTGGGTAAAAACATCACATCATCATCAAGTACTGCATCGCTTTCAGTCGTGAGTTTACTCGTCTGGTGAGTGGCCTGTACTGAGCCTGCCGTTCTCTCCGGACACTGACACAGACTCCAGAGGGTCCAGGGGTGCATCCACAGCTTCTTGGCCCTCTGGGGCCTCCGTATCCTCCAGTTCCTCCATGCGGCTCATCAGCTTCAGCTTCTTCTTGGGCGGGTGTTTCAGGGTGCCAAGGCGCTCCTTGACTTTATACTCCAGAGTGCTGTGAGGGATCCCATAGACGGTCTGAGCCTTGGACACGCTCATCTTCCCCCCCATCACCACTCCTATAGCCTCCTCTAGCAGCTCGGTGTTGTACTGACGGTATCTTCCTCTCTTCTTCCTCAGCTGCTTGTTGCTGAGGTCTGCCTCGGGCTCAGAGGTAGGGTACAGCCCCCCAGAGGCAGGGCGGTCTGCGTCGGATGAACCCCAGTACTCCCTCTCTCCTCCACTGCTTCCCCGGCGGCCGTGTTTGGGCAGGATGGACCTCTGCCTCTTCCCCAGGCTGTTCTCACAGTGGTGGCTGGGGAGGCTGTAGGGATCAGAGCTCAGGGAGCCCCAGGAGAGGTCCACCCCTAGGCCTCCTAGGCCTCTCACCTGGGGGATTTTGAGGCCGACGGTCGGGAAGTAGGACAGAGAGAGCCCCTGGTCTCTCGGGGCCTCCTGGAGGACTGCCTTCCCACAGGAGGGGGACTTCGTGAAGAGCCCCGCAGCCTCCAGCAAGCTGGGTAGGTCTTTGAGGTGGTCCCCAGCTCCGCTGTTGGCCCGGAGCTTTAGGAGGGCCCCGAAGTGGGTCTTGGAGGCCCAGGACGGAGAGCCGTACCTGGAAAGGAGAGAGAGGTGGTCGAAGGGTCTGGACGTCTGGTTGTGGTTGGGAGACAACTCTGGATCGGAATCCTGGTTCACTTCCTGTTTGATGTGCAGGGCATGACAGAGAGGTGAGGTGGGCTTTAAAGGGACGGAGTGGCTGAAATTCTCCCTCCTCCTCCTCCTCCCATCCTGCAGGCTCCACATAGGCAGCCCGGCCTGTCCGTCAGCACTCAGGGAACGCCTGATTGGATGGAAGGAAATTGGGTGTAAGCAGAGCTTGCACAGTGCTTTATTCTCTCTCTCTCTCTCTCTCTAGGGGAGGATGGGTTGGGGAAGGGAGGATGTTGGCCACTCCTTTATTGGTTGATCTTGCTTAGGTAACATCACTTTATCTTGCTTAGGTAACATCATATATGTGTGTGAGTGTGTGCTCCTTTTAAGAACAAAAAAGGCTCATGTGTTTATTTTGGCTTTGCATTTTATTTTTATTACAAATTATGCGTCAGTCAACATAACAATAAGAAAACAAAATAAAATAAAAGGATATGCAGGGCAAAGAAAATAAATCAAAAGAAAAATAGAAAATCTAAGAAAAGGTTAATAATGTCCAGCCCTGTCCAGATAGGGCAGGGCAGGGGAGGGAGGAGGGCATGTTGGTCATTAGCCCTGTTCAGATAGATAGGGCAGGGGAGGGAGGAGGGCATGTTGGTCATTAGCCCTGTTCAGATAGATAGGGCAGGGGAGGGAGGAGGGCATGTTGGTCATTAGCCCTGTTCAGATAGGGCAGGGGAGGGAGGAGGGCATGTTGGTCATTAGCCCTGTTCAGATAGATAGGGCAGGGGAGGGAGGAGGGCATGTTGGTCATTAGCCCTGTTCAGATAGGGCAGGGGAGGGAGGAGGGCATGTTGGTCATTAGCCCTGTTCAGATAGGGCAGGGGAGGGAGGAGGGCATGTTGGTCATTAGCCCTGTTCAGATAGGGCAGGGGAGGGAGGAGGGCATGTTGGTCATTGCAGTAAGGCAGTCTGGCATTTAATAGCAGAGCAGGGCACGATGACTGTGTTACCAAATGACTAATGCTAACGTAGCTATAGCCCTTAGTGAGTGACGTTACCACTGAACAAGCACAGCAATAAAAGAGTAAGCCGTCAGTATGGGGTGTTATAGGGCTACTTACTGCACATAAACACTCAAAACATCAACCTGAGTAATATTGTTACTGCATCAGTATGGGATGCTATAGGGCTACTTACTGCACATAAACACTCAAAACATCAACCTGAGTAATATTGTTACTGTAAGAAAAAAAAATCGGAAATACTTATCTGCAAGGTTATCACTCAAGAAGGCACACACAGTATGTGTGATGGAACATAGCAAATCATCAGGTCTTATTGATTGAACATGCCAACATTAAATTGACGGGTGAATGAATGATCCATTTGTGATAAGGCGATTTGTGATGACATAATGACGGACACAGAGGCAAATAAAATAAGCATGCGCTTAACTGTTGCTAACTGTTGCTAATGCACTAGGAGGCGTAAGCCAATATCATATTTTGACTTGACAGGCGTCTGCTTTTTTTGCACTTCTAAACATTCCCACCACCTTCAATCAGTTCTCCATCTCACCTCTCAGCTTTGAAATATATCAGAGAGAGAGAGGGGAGAAAGAGAGAGTGGTAGATACTAGATATATGGACCTATACATCTGTGGATCTCTGCATACAGAGCTGTACATTCTGAACGAGATCTTCACAAGCAGCTGGCTCTCTCCCGTCACTCCCTCTCTTCCTCCCCTCCCTTCCCACTCCCTCCCTCTTTCCGCTCCTCCTAAAGAGAGGAGGGCAGCTAGAGAGCGGAGCAACTGGCGCTTAATTAATCCAAATTAAAACTGAATTACGGCGCGTTCCATTTCAAATGCACTAACGTCCATACCACTGTGTGATGATATCACGAGGCATTGCCCAAGGGCAAAACACAACAGAGTTTACTGAATTAAAGATTTAAAATTATTTTTGACCTTGAAATTAAGGTCAATGTAAATAATTGAACACAACGTTGTGTAATTAGTACAATGGAAAGCTCTACTGATTAGGGGTTTATTTAGCTTATTTCTTAAATCCATTGGAATCTTAACTACATGTGTATTTAAAAGGAATCCAATAATAATAATAATGTTGTCTCCTGATACCAAAGCATTTCCTTCAAGATGTCCTTCTTGAAGATGCACATGTGAAATCACTTTAATGTTGTCACACAGTCAAATCAACATGCACACCCTGCATCTCTCCAGGACCAGAGTTGGTGACCACCACTTCATGAGCTCCTACAGGTTGTTATAAACTGTTGTTTGAACAGGTTGGGGAGTGAGTTATGGTAAAGCCCTACAGGAAGTAGAAACAGGAAGTTTGTCTTACCCTCTAAGGGTGGACGTCTGGGAAAGGTGAGGGCTGCGGAGCGATGATGTGCTGCTTCTGGCCCGTCCCTTTTTGAGTGACAGGTCCAGGACTCCATCTAGGAACAGGACACAAGGGTTAGTAACTTGGAAAGCAAGAGCCATTCTGTCAGGTGTGCAGTAGGGTTGAATATTTACCCTGTATTTTACAAAATGTTCCACCCAGAGAATAAATCACTTTTCTCCCAGGTAACCCGGTATTTCCCGCCAAAACCGGAAGGGTCATTCAAAAGCATTATAAAGCATATAAATATGTCTGGATTTGATTAGAGATTTGATTAGCATGAAAATTCAAACCTGATGCTACCGGAGCCTGATAAGCCATATATTTAATACATTTTATGAGCCTTACATTAATTACATTTAATGAGCCCAAGACCAAAAATCCAATACATATATGATAGGCTACTGCACATTACGCACGACAGAAAAACATAAAAGCCCATAGATGTAGCTAGCTATATGCTCTCTTGGGTAAATAAATGAAACTAGCTCCAGTAGGCTAATCTTTTTGAGTGTGAACTGTATTACTGTATTGCATTGTATTATATGGACTGAAATTACGCACATAGTTCAAGCCATGATAAAGCTGAAGAGAACATGTGATTCTGGTGCAGCACATGTGGCCTACAAAGTTACAAGTATAGGATAGTGAATTAGGCCTATTTATATAATTAGTAGGCTGATGCATATATACACCGTTCATAAAAATTCCCCTTATGTTATTAGCCTACCTCCTGTTTCACTATTGTTGCTTCATTCCTTCTTCGCTTTCAACAGTTAAGGACAACGAAACCATTCTAAAAGACATCCTTGAATAATATAGGACTAAAATTAGAGACGCTTTCACTTCTCTTCACGAAGATTGAATGGTTATGGGTCTGAATAAATAACTGCTATAGCCTACCGCCATCGCACGTTCACTCTTCTTTCAAACTATCCATGAGTTCTATTGGCTGCAGTATTTAACACTCAGCAAAAAAGAGCTTGCGTCCCTCTTCGAATAGTCTATTGGTATAAGAAATGCTTTTTAAAAATGTGGTCCAGCAAGCTATTCTAGTCTAGCTTTTCCTGCATGGGACTCCAAGAGCTAAGGAGCGTTTTTTAAGGAGAGGCCAGCAGAGCACAGGTGTTTTTGCGTATTGCGCAAGAGACAGAGGCTATAAGTTAGAAGCTTATTATGTATAACCCATCATTAATTAGCTAAATATAAGACTAATACTGCATTGAATGTATTACCTGGAAGAGGTAGGCTATGACATCAATATATAGGGCTATATATAAATCTAGAACAGGATTATCTATTTTCGATGCAATTTGAATGGAGGTGATGGAGAGAGAGAAAGACTGCGAGAGTGTTCTCGCGTGCACTGATTTAAAGCAACGATATTCGAGTGATCGGCTGTTTTAAAACTCTGCACCTGCAATTTAAAAAAGTATAATCTTTACAATTAAAAAACAAGGTGACCCCCGAAAGCCAGATGGAGATAAATTAGATGCGCATTCGGTCTTTATATTACTGTATCAAAGGCTATGCTTCAGCAAATGTAGGCCTACCATGATGAGATGATAGGGTCTACATGCATTGTGAACTGCGCTCCATACTGAGATGGGCTGTCTGTCCCCACTCTGAGCATTGATTCATCATGCAGAGGCCGTAGAGAAGCCAGATTTAGACATTACATATAATTTAACAGTTCCATTTTACGCCATGCTGTTCATATAAATAATTTATTATAATTTACCCGTTTCTCGCAGTTATTTATCCTGGGAAAAGGGAGTGGTTTTGGGCTGTAAATCCCAGTAAATCTCGGTAACCGGGTTCCCGCCATTCAACCCTAGTGTGCAGTACAGTAGGGTAGTGAATCTGCTGGTACCTTGTTCTACAGGCTGTGGCGGCAACCTCTTGACAGTGAGGAAGAGGTTACTTTTCATCAAATCTATTACCAGTACAAGGGTGTCTGCTGGGTCAGTCTACTACCAGCACTAGTGCATCTGCTGGTACCTTGTTCTACAGGCTGTGGCAGAGGCTTCTTGACAGTGAGGTCGAGAGGCGAGTCCTGGTCAGCCATCAGCAGCTTTGAGAGGACAGGGTTCTGGCTGGGTACGGAGGCGGTCGCAGTACCACCGGGGCTGGCAGCAGGGGGCACCGTGGGCAGCGAGGGGGGAGGAGGCAGGCTTTGGTCTGGGTGGGGAGCAGGCCTGGGAGCGGAGTGGCTGTCCTGAGAAGAGGAGCTGGTTTTTGAGGTATATTCTGCAGCAAACTGGCGGATCATCCTCTGCATTATCTCCAGAGCCACTACTGGAATATGCGGGTCTGAGAAGCTGGGGACATCTGAGGGAGGGAGAGGGAAAAATAACGTTACAAAGATATCTGTAGAGACAGTTGACCCTAAAGCCTGTGAGCGAAAGCCATCTCAATCATAGCAACAGTTTTCTCAAATGTAACTAAGAACACATATGGTCCACTTCCAGACATAGCCTATTCCTGTTAGATGTTCCTGTCGATACACAATCTTACAGAAATTACTGTAACAAACACTGTTCTTGGTAAGTGAAGACGTACCTTTTTTGTAGAGGACTGCATTAAGGAATTCCTCTGCTTGTTTCTCGAGTCTGCTGATCTTGGTCTGGTCTTTGACCAGCAGGGGTTTAGCCCCGCTCTCCAACCCCTGGTTGCTCAGGCCGACTAAGTGCTCCTGGGAGAAGAGAGAAACAGAAACATAGCTTAGTGACAGAGAAACAACTGGAATAGCACCTTAGCAGTAGCATTGACATGCTGTGGCATATGGTAGACATGAACTTAAGCAATAAGGCCCGAGGGGGTGTGGTATATGGCCAATATACCACTGCTACATGTTGTTCTTACGCACCACACAACGCCTTAGCCGTGGTATATTGGCCATATACAACAAACCCCCGAGGTGCCTTATTGCTATTATAAACTGGTTACCAACGTAATTAGAGCAGTGAAAATAAATGTTGTCATACCCATGGCATATGCCTGATATACCACAGCTGTCAGCCAATCAGCATTCAGGGCTCGAACCAACCACTTTATAAAAATATAGAAATACCTTTGCTGCATGAGAGACCTGATGTGGCATATGACAAATTAATATAACATCATCTTGGTGAGTGTATTCTAAGAGCACCTGTCATCATCTTCATTATACAGACCCCTACACGGTGCTCATACTAGTGGATCTCTGGAAAGGTTATTGAATAATTGCAGCAGATTTGTCACAGCGCAAGCTAAGGATGTGCTGTGTGGGTTAGCAGAATGCTTGTGGTAGATCGAAGATTCCCCTAACCACAGATCTAGGATCAGATTACCCCCAACCCCTATGGTAACCTTAAAGGAGCAGTGCCGTTAAATACATGATTTCCCCGTTTTTTTAAATGATATTTCCAAACTATGAGGTCAAAATAACTCTGAAATTGTGAAAATGATGATATGCCCCTCATGTGTAAGAGCCGTTTGAAAAAAATGCCTCGAATGCATGGGGGCTTTAACCATTAGGGAGATCAAAAATATTTGACCCTGGCCTGTATCTGTAGTTAGGGGCAATGTCTATGTTCTCCTAGATCAGGGGTTCCCAAACCTTTTCACCCAGGCCCCCCTTCCAGCATTGGGGAACATCCGCGCGGCACGTCTATTTCTACGTACAGAAGCACTGTTTATGACAAACGGTTCACACCCCTCTTGTTGGCGGAGATCAAATATAGCATGTTTAAAGCTTATTTACTGTAATTCTACACATTTTGTCGTCATGGGGTTCAGATAATTATTTTCAGATTTATAGCACATTTTCGTGCAATTCTCTACATTTTGCCATGTCTAATGTGTATTCGTGTGATATTTGAGTAACTCAAACATTACAACAAAATCTATGGGCTAAAAAAACCTAACGAAAAAACATTAACAGACATTTCTGACAAGTTATAAATAGCTCTCTAAGATATGCAATGACTGACATGACAAGAGGAAAACTGATGATGCACTACCCAATTTCTAAATTGCACCTTGTGCATTCTACTATTACAACTTTCAAGAGTAAGCTGAAAGCCGGACTGAGTTCCTAGATGAGTACAGTAGGCAGGAGGTACGGGAGGATGAGCAGTTTGTTCTTTTTAGTTATCTTTATGTGCAGATCTGCTTTATTGGACACAGCTCTGCTTCTCTATAGGCTAAGGTCCAGTTGCTGGGTGATATTTTCAGCAAACCTCCCTCCAATCCGCCGCCATTAGATTCTATACAGTATGTATGGCCTTCAAATACAAATCTGGCCTCAAAGCCAGTTCCATGTTTCAGAATACTAACAATTCATAACACAGTCTAGTTCCTCAAGGTCTGAATGTGCTCTGAAACGTTCTCCCTTTCAGAATAAATGAGGCTATAGCTACTTCCTCTAGGTCTCTTTCAGAATAATACCTATTCATACAGCCTAGTCCTAGTTGTTCCACATTCAGTTTTGAAGGTGCTTCTTTGTAAACTTCTCTCTTTCAAAAATATTAATACCACTTCACTGCAGATAGGTACATTTACAACAGTTGTGAGAGAGACTGTTGAATGATTCAATTTCTAATCATCTAATCATTCAATCAAAAACAAGAAGGTGTTTCTAAATGACAATATTGCTGCTGCTTTTGTAGTGTGACAATGCACCAGGCATACTCAACTAGGGGTAGAACAGCATAAGACAGAATAGAGGAAGAGAAATATGTGAAAAGAAAAGTCGTTACCTTGACTTTGTCTCGTCTTAAGCAACAGAACAGGCAGTTCTCGTCAAATGACCAGTCTGACACGCCTTCAGGCTCACAGTCTGTGGATCCAGGAGAAGAGACATTTTAGAAAGGAAAGGACGGGGTATGGTGCAGTATGACAAAAGACATCTAAGATGGTGGTGAAAAACAAGGCAACAGAAGAAAACCTCTAGAAATCTTGGCTACATTGACACAGTTCACTAGACTTATAAGGATCACAGATGTCAGAGTCAACCACTTATTGTAGAAAGACAAAACATGAGTAGACATTGACACACTGACAATTGACTGGTAATACAACAAGTATTTTCCAGTGAATGTGATTCCTAAGTTATATGACTATATTATGCACAATATTCACAACTGATTGTTTGGTTGCTTACATGAATACCTAAAATGAGATTAGAGCAGGGTTTCCAAAACTCGGTCCTCGGGACCCCAAGCGGTGCATGTTTTGTTTTTTGCTCTAGCACTAGACAGCTGATTCACATAATCAACTCATCATCAAGCTTTGATCATTTGAATCAGCTGTGTAGTGTTAGGGCAAAAAACAAAACGTGCACCCCTTGGGGATTCATTTAAGAGTCATGGGGAGGGTGAATTTAGAAAAGATTAAGGACATGTACAGACACAAGCTCAAGGAATTCATCTCAGACCATTAACACAAAGAAAGTTACCAAATGGGGTCAGTGACCGCGAATTGGTGCATGGTTGGTCGGTTGCCATGGAAATCCATTTGCTTTGAGTCCTACTAACCTCCAGCAAAGAGCATACCTTAATAATTGAGTACGATAATATACCAAGTCAGAGGCGTTGGGCAGTTTCATATTGATTCACTGTTGAACTAGGTCTAGAGGGCCTATTAAATCATCTATATTAAATAGAGAAATAAAGAATGTCTGATGGAATAGGCTTTCATGGTCAGGTTATCATCAACCACTCTCCAAAGTTCATATTGTCTTCTCAATCTTCTATAAGCAATGTGTTACATTAACATAAAATCCAGTATTTGTTTTATATAAATGAACTCCGGTCTTCATAAAGTATAGAAATTAAGAATAGGTAGTAATATTTAATTCAAATTGGTAACATTATTGTCAGAAGAGAGAGCACATTTGAGTTCTATGGTTTGTTGAGCACAAGAATGCGTTCTTGCAGTACTAGGAGGTTTTTGACTCCTAGACACACAGGCTGCGTTTACACACACAATATCTTTCCCCAAAAGAGCTGATCTGTATGGTCAAAAGACCAATTAGTGGAACAAAAATCTGAATTGGGCTGCCTGTGTAAGCACAGCACAAGTTCACTCCTGGTGATTATGACAGATTGAATGGAGCCCCGATTCTTCTAGTTCTAGCTGAAGTCCCGTTTTATTTTTGTAACCCAACTAACTTCCCCATCATTTTCTTGGAAGGGATCGTATTGTTCTTTTGCTTCAAACCAACACAAATGGTATTGTAGTCCCGTCTAGTCGTTTACAGCTCTCAAGCAGAAGTCGTCAAAACCCCAAATAACGCCTTTCATTGTGTCAGTAAATGTCTAAAATAACTGTACTGGAACTTTACATTGGCTCCAAACTCCAACTTCATATGTAGACAAAGCATGCCTCTCTTTCCAGTGGCCAAGAGAACGGTCTCACAGGGAGGAGTGAATGTGGAAGTGTACCACATGGTACAATAGCACTGCATTGTAAATAGGCCTACTGAATACTTAGGCCTGCACCTCTTGACATGTTTGACTCTGGAATTGTTACAAAAATCAACGCAGGCTTCAGTTCAGGAGTCTTGGAACAACTATTTGTGGTTATGAATGGGATGGACATCATTTAGGTTTTAATGAGCGTAACTGTGATGATGTTGGTTTGTGTGTCAGTCAGTGCAACATATGGACTCACCTTTAAATAACGTTAGGTCCTCCACCAACCCCGACCCAAACAACCCTTCTAGAATGCTCTCAAAACCTGTGGAAACAGAACAATGCATCCCATGAATAAACAGAACATTTCATAAACCCACGAATCGCCAAAATGCGAATTCTACAAGTGTGGAATTTTAAACCATTGGAGGCCCAAAAACATGTGGACTACAGTTTCTCTGAAGATGCGTCCCATTGCATTCATTGGAAATGTATGATAGAGTAAGTACACATAGGCCCTAGTCTTCTGCCAATGGGCCCAATTGTCCCTTCGCTAAGCCTTGATTATTGTTGCAACCTCTGACATTTTCCTAGAAAGCCCAATTCCCCATTCAACCACTGGCGAAATCTCCTCACAATGATCTCAAACACAATGAAATTAAACACAGACTACCCTTTGCTAATCAGGAAACTCTTGGGTATTCTGTGGAGGACTGTCATTACAATTGCTTCACAGGAACCTGGTAAAATTATGTTTGTAGTGTAGCTAGCCACTAAATGGCTCCGAATTCCCTGTCAGCATGCCAACAAAGCTATATATGTTTTAATCTTTATTTAACTAGGCAAGTCAGTTAAGAACAAATTCTTATTTACACTGACGGCCTACACCGGCCAAACCCGGACGACGCTGGGCCAATTGTGCACCGCCCTATGGGACTCCCAATCACGGCCGGTTGTGATACAGCCTGGAATCGAACCAGGGGGTCTGTAGTGACTCCTCAAGCACTGAGATGCAGTGCCTTAGACCGCTGCGCCACTCGGGAGCCCTATAACCACGTTTTGGAGCCAACTAGTGCTCTCAAATCGCATCCTGATGTCGACAGCAGATGGGAGTCGTATTCATAACATTGTTAACTTAGTTGACTAATATAACATGCTATATTAAGTGGCTAGTTAGCGTTAGCAACGTTTGGTGGGCAATGAGACAGCGCTAGCTAACCAGCTGAGCTAGCAAACAATGTAACAAAAGTATAATTTTGGATTCGAAGGGTCATTAAAATGTAGCTTTCCTCCAAAATGTAAATTACTGGGAATCTTTGACATTTTCAGTGATCAAACACCAATACCTTCTATATACGCCTAGCTAGCCTAATTCTCCACAACCACACAGACTTTCCATTTCATCTTGAAGCCCCCCTCAACAAATCTAAAAAAACACACACATTAAAACAGAATGCACGTACATTTAGACTAACGATATAACAGGCACAAGGGTCTGCCAGTTGCCAAGCAAGAAACACTACACAGTTGGGTGTGTTAACATGTTGGGGCAACGGTCAGAGGAGAGGGATGGGTAAAATATACTCTCCTGTACTTCAGCCCTGGGGTCTGTCAGTCAGCAAATACTACTACTACTACTATCCGTCCTGTCCAACATCAGACTGCTCTGGACATACTGTACTGATCAAAGGCAACGGGACACACACACTAGGGCTATGACGATTGGGTAACGATTGTCATAACTGTCATTTTTGTAGAAAAAAAAAAATGTTGAGCTTGTAATGAATCTTCAAAAAATTTGCTACGACATACTTAGCATAATGAGTACCACACAGCTTTGGTCTCAAACGTGAATGGTTTTGAACGCTTGGAATGTTTGAAAATGAAGCTTTTCCTCCCGATCGTGACGTTCTGCTCGTAAAATAATTACCAACCTTAGCCTACCCTCTTCATGTAAAAATTAAAAACATATACTGGGTTAACTTATCAACATGAAAATAAAATGTTACCCCCTAAAATGAATATATTAACAATTGACAAAATATATTTTTTTTGTTCAAGGTTCTTATCCATGATTGTTGATTACACAATTATTGTGCCAGCACTGACTGACTGACACACACACGATTAGTAGGCTAGGCTATATACTGAACACAAGACCCTTGTCTCAACCTCTAAAGTCACAGCTGGAGTTAGTTCACTCACCTATAGAGACAGAGTGGTCGTCTCACTTGGCTGAGCACCTTTCACTACAAAACATATGATAAGTATCCAAGCAGCCTTGTGCAAGTCAATGTACTACATCCTAAACTACATGGTTAATCCCATTGATACGGCAAAGAGGTCAGAGGCAACATCCCTCCACTTGACAACCACACAACATGGCCTTGTAAAGACCCTCACCATAGCTCCAAAACCCACACAATATGCCCTTGTAAAGACCCTCACCATAGCTCCAAAACCCACACAATATGCCCTTGTAAAGACCCTCACCATAGCTCCAAAACCCACGCAACATGCCCTTGTAAAGACCCTCACCATAGCTCCAAAACCCACACAACATGGCCTTGTAAAGACCCTCACCATAGCTCCAAAACCCACACAATATGCCCTTGTAAAGACCCTCACCATAGCTCCAAAACCCACACAATATGCCCTTGTAAAGACCCTCACCATAGCTCCAAAACCCACACAACATGCCCTTGTAAAGACCCTCACCATAGCTCCAAAACCCTTACATGCAGGATAAAAAAAAACAAAAAACATTAGGTTGTATTTAGGCTAATTGTCGTTTACCATTATGTTGTTTTGGTACAATGGCAAATCGAGGACAGAGTTGCTGCATAGGCTGTGTAAAGGTATGTCCATTTTTAGTAGTCTACTCTACTAGGATAAAATCAACATGTTGTCATTTGCTTATTTATGTAGCCCAAGTCACACTTCCTAAACACTTTCCACAAGTTATGTTACCGGAAGATACTGTGACAGTAGACAACATGTTGTTAGTCCATTTTAAAATACTCATACTTACTAATGTTTCCACGAGCGGAACGAACCTACGATCCAAGTCATCAACCCAACTCGCCACCCATTCTCTTCTTCAACCAGTCAGTGTCATTAGTTTAAAACCACTTTTAAAATCCTCCAATTCCAACCACCTCCTCAAGAACGTGAAAAAATAAACTGGTAGCCTAAACAAAAAAAGAGAAGTGGTCAAATCTAACCAATCAATCCAGCTAGAGCAGAGTTCTTCGGTTTCTGGGTTAGTGCACAGGACTTAACCTAGCCATCACTTACAACCTTGCCTCGCTCCCATTCCCCCAATTACAACCCCCTACTTCAGAACAAAACGTGAGGAAAAAGTAATAAAGTTGTAAAATACAGCTATAGCCCTTAGCTGAAGCAGGTGGAATGAGCCGTTTCTGTGTTAACAGGACTTCATCTGCAGCAGCTAGCTAACCCAACCATCCAATCCCATTTCGGGAACATTTCAGAGGCAGAGAATGAGATGGAGGGAGAGAAAATAGGTCATCCACTTTGGTTTGACAGATCAGAGGCATTAAATCAATCCGCTGTTCAGGAATTCATTTCAGGGCATTTAAACATGAGACAGTGACCCACTATTAAAAAGGTGCTACACATATTTTTATTTTTATTTTTTGCATTGTACTTCAGGAAATGTCCATAATATATCTGTCGCTAATAGTGGAATGATAGTGTTTCACAGTATTATTTACCCGCCAGTGATGTGATTGACTGAGGAATTTGCCTATTGATTTCTCTTCCGGCGGAGCCACATCTGTTGTCAAACTGTGAAAGCTAGTGGAAATCAGTAATTTCCTAGTTGCTAAAATTCTACACTGTTCACTCAATTTTAGTTGGTGAGAAAAGAAGCGCTGAATAGTGTAGGACATCAGTGTACCATCTAAATTGTTGTGAAATATCTTTAAAAATATCATTTTTACAGCTGTTTGAAGCTGGTGGACCAAAACTAAAAGTTACTTTCAGTTTTGGTCCACCAGCTTCAAAACAGCAGTTTTGGTCCACCAGTGGTTGTTTTCGCACATAAACTGAAATTGAGTGAACAGTGTAGAATTTTAGCAGAAAAGAAAATGACAGAGCGATTTCCACTAGATAACACGGCCACAAAGTCAGACCAGCTTTCCCAGTTTGACAACAAACGCTGTTCCGGCGGGAGAAATCAATAGGTGGATATCACAGCCAATCACAACACTGGCGGGTTCCACAATATATACTATGACAATTTTCTGAAATTACAATGCTAAAATTCCCCCAAAAATCCTATGTCTAGCACCTTTAAAAGGGCTGTCAGTATCAACACACAACAATGAGCTCAGGGTGCTAGAACACTAATAACCACCACAACTACTGGGCTATAGAACACAGAAACTATTTTTGATAATCAGGAGACTTTATACCTACTTTAAAAATAGGTGATCAATCATACCCACAACAATAATGATTTTACTAGGATTAGGCCTAATAGCAACACCTAGGTTAATAAAAGACAATTCTGAAGAAACTCAATATACTTTATTTGCCCTGTCTTCCTTGCAGAATTGTTCAAGCTCAGTCAAATTGCATGGTGACCGCTCATGGACTGCACTCTTCAAGTCATTCCACAGATTCGATGGGATTTAAGGTCGGGGCTCTGACTAGGCCACTCAAGGACATTCACCTTCTTGTCCTTCAGCCACTGTACGGTTGCTTTGGCGGTGTGCTTTGGGTCATTGTCATGTTGAAACGTGAACCATCTTCCCATTTTCAACTTCCTGGCAGAGGGCTGCAGGTTCTCCTCAAGAAACTGTTAGTATTTTGCACTGTCCATTTTCTCTTCTATCCTGATAAGTGCTCCAGTCCCTGCTGAAGAGAAACACCCCCACACCTGGATGCTACCACTGTAGGCATGGTGTTCTTTGGGTGGAAAGACGTATTGGGTTTTCGCCAGACATATCGTTTTGCGTTCAGGCCAAAAAGTTTGATTTTGGTCTCATCTGACCAGAGCACCTTTTGCCACTTGGCCTCGGAATCTACAATGTGCTTAAACGAGACTTGATGTTGCCTTTTTTGAGGAGTGTTTTTTTTCTTGCCACCCTCCCATAGAGGCCAGATTTGTGGAGCTCTTGTGATATTGTGGTCACATGCCACATTGACAAGTCTTGTCCATAAAGGCCTGAAGCTCCTTCAAAGTCGCCATTGGCTTCTTGGTAGCCTCTCTGATCAGTCTCCTCCTTGCCCGGTCATCCAGTTTGGAGGGACGGCCTGATCTATGCAGGGTCTGGGTGGTGCCATACGCCTTCCACTTCTTAATAATGGTCTTAACTGTGCTCCGAGGGATAGATAAAGCCTTTGAAATCATTTTATATCCATCCCCTAACCTGTGCCTTTCCACAACTTTCTCGTAGATCTTTTGAAAGTACCTGTCCGCCCATAGTGGATTCTTTGCTTTGAGTTGCACTACTAGTCCTCTATGAACAACTGCTTTTATTCTGAACTAATCAAAGTCACTACAATTGATCACAGATGGAAGCCAATTAGCTTGATTTTATTTTATTTTATCCCCAGTCTCCACAGGAGACCCCTTTTTGCCTCTTGCCAGGCCGTCATAGTAAATAAGAATTTGTTCTTAATTGACTTGCCTGGTTAAATAAATAAAAAACGTAAAAACGCTAGAGACACTGATAGTGTTAATATAGGCCTATAGTTCAGCCGGTGGTCCCATATCAAAATGAAAGTAAATTGTTGACCATTAGGAATGGCAGGATTCTGGATGAACCATACAAAATGCCAGTATCTTATTCAAACATACTGGTAAAGTGAGCCAATATCACATAGTGTAGCTAAATGTTGATGTGTTTCGTAAGGGACCACACACACCGCACAAAATGGTGATCTGTCGTTCATTCGGCGCGATGTGTTTTAGGGACCACCCCGCTGGTGGAAGTCAGACTGCTGTCATTTTCTCACGATTTTATATGTAGAATCAGTTTGCACCCGGACAGCAAATTACAGCCGGCACTCTGTTCAGAGGTCCTAAGTACTCTCGGCCGGCAAACGCCACTGGTGTCCGTGCCTTAAAGGAAAACTTCACCCAAAAACTATTTTTGGATTTGTTTCATTAGTCCATTGATGATATAGTCCCAAAATGTTTTGCATGTCAGCATTCAAGTTTTCAAGATACAGAACTTTCAAAACACAGAAATACAGCCGGCTGTATTTCTGCATTTTGAAAGTTATACTGAGACCAACTCTCCTACATCACAAAAGGCGGTTGTGTATAAGATCACTTAGGCTAAATGTTACATGAGCTCCTGAGTGGTGCATATAAGCTATAATGTAGGAGTGCATGAAAACAGTTAAGCTACTATGAGGAAGCAGCTGCAGCATGTCTGTCTGTAGTTACCATGCAGCTACACTGTGTGCTCACCACTCAATCTCCCTTAGCCTTCTCCTACCTATATCTCTAACCAATCAGGGTTGAGGATGTGGGCAGAGATTTGGAGTGACACCCTCTCCCCTCCCAGAAGCACTTAACTACTGAAATCCCCTTTTAGTAAAGCTCTGGGTAGTAGTTCCCCTTAGGTACAGATCTAGGATCAGTTTAACCCCCCAAATCTTAATCTAAACTATTTAAGGGAAACCTATAAATGGGACCTCGGATGAGTGTCTACGGGCAACTTTATCCTAATCTAAAAGACTGGACTACCACAATAAGCTAACTACTAATACAGAAACGATAATACTGGTTAAGTGAGCTTAAAATTCACAAGATACTAGGCTACAGGCTGTCACTGTATAGGCTGCTATCAGCTTCTTTGGGCATGTAGCCTAATGAATGACATACTGCATTGATGAGACTACGGTTCTGAACATTAGGCCTACAGTTACATATTCATCAGATAAGTACTGAGGGAAGAGGTTGTGAGTCAAAAGTTATTGTTGGTTAACAGAGTAATTACCTACTTAAACTCAGTTTCATTGTGTAACTTCCTCTAAATGAAAACAGGAAGTGGTATTTACAGTGCATTCGGAAAGTAACAATCAGACCCCTTGACTTTTTCCACATTTTTGTTATGTTACAGCCTTATTCTAAAATAGGTTATTTATTTTATTTATTTTTTATCTACACACTGACAAAGCAAAAACACGTTTTTAGAAATGTATGCAAATGTGTAAATAAAATGTCACATAAGTATTCAGACCCTTTACTCAGTACTTTGTTGAAGCACCTTTGGCAGTGATTACAGCATTGAGTCTTCTTGGGTATGACGCTACAAGCTTGGCACACCTGTAGTGGGGGGGGTCTTTGAATTTTGGGTGTTGTGATGGTACGTGTGTCGCAAACCATTGTGGTTTGCTCTTTTAAGGGTGGGAGTGTTACGGATACAGGTATCCTGTGTCTTTTTGTGTTTTTCCTCTCCTTCTGCCCTAATCACAGGTGTCCATTTTCAGGCCTCTCCAGGAGATGTTCGATCGGTTTCAAGTCCAGGCTCTGGCTGGGCCACTCAAGGACATTCAGAGACTTGTCCTGAAGCCACTCCTGCATTGTCTTGGCTGTGTGCTTCGGGTCGTTGTCCTGTTGGAAGGTGAACCTTCACCCAAGTCTGAAGCAGGTTTTCATCAAGGATCTCTATACTTTGCTCCGTTCATCTTTCCCTTGATCCTGACTAGTCTCCCAGTCCCTGCCCCTGAAAAACATCCCCACAGCATGATGCTGCCACCACGCTTCACTAAATGACTAAAATGTAAATGGGTCTGAATACTAAGGTATCTGTTTTTTTTAAGAAATCTGTTTTCGCTTTGTCATTATGGGGTATTGTGTGTAGATTGATGAGGAATTTTTTTTATTTAATCCATTTTAGAACAAGACTGAATGTGGAAAAAGTCAAGGGGTCTGAATACTTTCTGAATGCACTGTAAATGGAATAACCTGAGTGACAAGGCATCGGTCCAATAACAGACTAGCTTTGCAGTGAAGGAACCACCCACTCATTCAAATTACATAATCCTTGGCATCATCAATGCCTGCCAGGCAAGTCCAATCCCCCAGCAAGCCCAGAAAACTACAGATAAAAACACACATGGAGAAATATACAGTGTAACAAAGCTTATGTCAGTGTGTGTGTGTGCCTGCGTGTTAGAGTTGTGACAAATGGAGAAAAAAATCGTCATGTTTAAACTGCAATCTACATCGCGCTTCCCACAGAGAGACAATTGTATCATTTATGCTGCTGGTGCTTTTCGCAAGAGTGGCACATGTAGCTTGTTGTTGTCCAATCACAAGTCATCAAACCAGCACTAGGATACAGTCGGAGCTAGTCTTTGTGTGGAAAGTTATTAGGAGAGATCTAGGCTAATCAATGGAAGATGGAATTAAAATGACTGAACTCAAAGTTAACATGGACAGGCTACAGCACCAAGAGCCAACAGGTAAACTGCTACTTAATCATCTTAAATTGAGTTTTTGTTATTTACTGTAGGATTTGGAAGGGGAGAAAACGCACAGTTCAAGTTGTGGTCTCAATTAGCATTGCTAGCTAGCTTAAGTAGCTTCTCTCTTTGATGCAGTCAAGACGGGTACTATGTAATCAAATGAGATAAATAACTAGCAATTAGTTAGTCTACTTGGTTACCACCTCTCTCCCCCCGTCACTTACATTGACGCTCTGCTCTGCTTCGAGCCTCTCGCTCTACCTCATGCATTACAGCTCCGGTTAATAAAGTAGCAATAAAAATTGCCTTTTCCTGCTAACGTTACAGCATTGTTGCGTTAGGTATTTGTATATATATTTTTTCACTTCATGGTGATGATCAGGACCTGTTAGTGGTAGTTGTGTAACTGCACTGTGATTTAAATGTTTTCAACATTCACAGCCCTAGTGTATGTGTGCGTATGAGTGTTTAGGGGTTGATAAGAGGGGTGTTCGAGAGTTTCTTGCCGAGTTGACAGGAAAATAAAATCAAGACTGATGATACTGGATAGTTATATTTCTGTGAGTGTGCGTGCGTGCATGGGGCAGCTTTGGCTTGATCATTTATGATGGCTGGATGATGGCATCAAAAGAAATCAGCCTACATATCTGAAACAATAGCAGCTATAGCAAGACTAGAGTCATTTCTATTTTAAGTCAATTGATTCAGTAGCCTATGTGAATCAAAATCCTATTCATGAATTTCAAAAGAAAAATAAGGGACTTTGAGGGCCTACTTTAAAATCCTGGCAATTTCTAAGCAGTGACATTAAGTGTCTAAGACCTTACACCACAGCTTGTTTGAGCTGGTGAAAATGTTACAACATCATGTGGTCCTCTGTAGCTCAGCTGGTAGAGCACGGCGCTTGTAACGCCAAGGTAGTGGGTTCGATCCCCGGGACCACCCATACACAAAAATTTATGCACGCATGACTAAGTCGCTTTGGATAAAAGCGTCTGCTAAATGGCATATTATTATATTATTATCATGCACTGAGGCACATCTCTCCAAATGTTAATAGTATGCAAACATTTCATCATCAAGGTACAGCCTCTCCTCTCGCTTAGGGGCAGTGTACTATGCTCCCTCTCTCTCCCAATCACTGTTCTCTACTCCAGACAGTGTACGGTTATGGCTGACATTTCCTCTCCCCTAAGCAGCCTTCAGAGAGAGTAACACAGAGGTGATCTTAACAAAAGCCAAATTGGGGAGCGTCTCTCCTTCAGCCTAGATCACCAGAAAGGAATCAGCATAACTAAAACACACACAAGTGATGGTCTGGGGCCGGTCGTCATAACAACAGAGGACAACAATAAATCCGTTTTAGGGTCTTCTCATGCTTAAAAAGTAGCACTTGCTTTATAATATGATGTAAACTTTGTCATATAATGTTCACATGTAGCAGTGCAGCTGATCTTACACACACACAGCACAAAGGACATGCTAGAGCAAGGCTCAATGCAGATATAAAGTTCATGGCTACAGACACAGAGCCCAGGGAGAGATACAAAATGCTCTGACCATCAGAGCACACTAAAGCCAAGCATACACGGCAAGGGGTACAGAGCAGCAATGATCCTAGCCTATGCTATATTGCTTAGACCCGAGAACAGCCTAATCGTGTAGCTAATACACAGATGGGATGGCGTATCGCTACAGAATGCTGTTGTAGACATGCTGGTTAAGTGTGCCTTGAATTCTAAATAAATCACAGACAGTGTCACCAGCAAAGCACCCCCACACCATCACAGCTCCTCCTCCATGCTTCACAGTGGGAAATACACATGCGGAGATCATCCGTTAACCTACTCTGCGTCTCACAAAGACACGGCTGTTGGAACCAAAAATCTCAAATTTGGACTCCAGACCAAAGGACAGATTTCCACAGGTCTAATGTCCATTGCTCATGTTTCTTGGCTCAAGCAAGTCTCTTCTTCTTATTGGTGTCCTTTAGTAGTGGTTTCTTTGCAGCAATTCAACCATGGGCTCCCGAGTGGCGCAGCAGTCGAAGGCACTGCATCTCAGTGCTTGAGGCGTCACTACAGACCCCCTGGTTCGATTCCAGGCTGTATCACAACCGGCCTGATTGGGAGTCCCATAGGGCGGCGCACAATTGGCCCAGCGTCATCCGGGTTTGGCCGGTGTAGGCCGTCATTGTAAATAAGAATTTGTTCATAACTGACTTGCCTAGTTAAATAAAGGTAAAATATGCCTGATTCACACAGTCCCCCCTGAACAGTTGATGTTGAGATGTGTCTGTTACTTTAACTCTGAAGCATTTATTTGGGCTGCAATTTCTGAGGCTGGTAACTAATGAACTTATCCTCCTGTGGCGGTCCTCATGAGAGCCAGTTTCATCATAGCGCTTGATGGTTTTTGCGACTGCACTTTAAGAAACTTTCAAAGTTCTTGACATTTTCCGGATTGACTGACCTTCATGTCTTAAAGAAATGATGGACTGTCATTTCTCTTTGCTTATTTTAGCGGTTCTTGCCATAATATGGACCAAATAGGGCTATCTTCTGTATACCAACCCTACCTTGTCACAACACAACTGATTAGCTCAAACGAAACGCATTAAGGAGGAAAGAAATTCCACAAATTAACTTTTAATTGAACTGCATTCCAGGTGACTACCTCATGAAGCTGGTTGAGAGAATACCAAGAGTGTGCAAAGCTGTCATCAAGGCAAAGGGTGGCTATTTTTAAGAATCTCAAATATAAAATATATTTTGATTTGTTTAACACTTTTTGGGTTACTACATGATTCAATGTGTGTTATTTCATAATTTTGATGTCTTCACTATTATTCTACAATGTAGAAAATAGTACAAATAAAAGAAAAACCCTTGAATGAGTAGGTGTGTCCAAACTTTATATATAAACAAAGCCTTTATTACAGCAGACAAAACCATTGCATGCATTCGTGAATTGTGGTTGATTTAGTGTTTAGGCTAATTATTCAAAGTACCCTTTGTTATTTCATTTAAAAACTAAAATGCTTGATTGCATTTCAAAGCATGAATGTATGCTGTGTGATGGCATGAACGAATGAATGATTGATACATTTGCCTATATATTGAAATATAGGCCTAAGTAAATTACGGTAATAAGACTAAACAGGATGCGCTCTTAGGCCTACAGCTCGATGGTGGTTATACAAAGCTACTATACAAAGCCTACTAATGATAACGATATTACTTATTATTATAATGATGATCATAATAATTGTAATAATAAAAATAAGGATATCAAGAAAAAGGAGGGTATAGGAGCGAGAGCTGCGTGCATATTAAGTGTGACAAACAGGTGCTGTTAGATTACACGAAATCAGTAGGCTATTAAACAAAAACTCAAACAGGGAACAGAAGCAAGAGCTGTCTTATTTCTATAGATATATGGATGATTTATAAAGCCATGCACATTTAACAGTTAGGCTATTGATTATAGACCTAATTAAATGTGGGTTTCCACTCTCCTCAATTTTCTTAGACAATTAGGCATGGGCTGTTTCCTCATCTCTGCTGCTGCTGCCTCCGCATTGTTCTCGATCCCAATATGCTGGTTAACTTTGCTAATATGCACATAGCAACATAGGGAATGGTGCCAATTCTACGGCACACTGAAGATTGTTTCAGAACTGCGGACAGTGACCAAATCCAACGTGGGAGAAAGCGCATGTTATAAAATAATATTCGATTTATTACTGTTGCACCATTATTTTTACATAATATAACCATATACAATTTAATTATCACGTCTTAGAGTGGACTGCGCCACCACTGAGACAGGCGCCAATCAGACAGGTGTCTTGTGCACCATGAAAAAAATAATAATAATTGCGATTGCTCGACTAAAGAAATCTCAGTCGACCAACAGCCTATCAACCAAACAATCCACCAGTCGACTAAATGATTTCGCCTTTGGCTGCTGGACAATGAAATAATGTTGGTTTGAAAACCAATATAACATGAGAAAAATGCTGGTTTCAATGACATGAAATGTTTATTAAAAATTTTGGCTAGGCTACTTTGAAACAAGGTAAGACATGCTTCATTAAATTACATAAAATGTCCAGGTTTTAAACAAGCCTCTACTCAGATTCAAGGTGGGTGATGTGCGGTGCGCAACAGGCACTGTCCTTCACTCTCTGGTCTTGTGACCATTTGACCTGAACAAACCGTACCTTGAGTATGTCAGAATCAAGCCTTTGGAAATTAAATACCCTTCATTATATTTGTCTAACATGACTGGCGTTTAGCCTACATTTATGTAATTAAAAGTCTCATTAAAGTTTGGCTAACTTTTTTGGCACCTCCCTCATGTCAGCATCGGTTTGGACATGAGGCTGTAGCCAATATGTATATCACCTTATTTTATGTACATTAAACATTTATTTGAATAATATTCCAGTGTTGGCTCTGATCGGAGTAATTGTTTGATATTGTGATGTGATTCTTTTCCCCAGACAATTTAAAATGTCCAACATCTTGAAGAACAATCTGGCCTTAATGCCCATGTAACTCTTATCATCTCCACTCGGCACAGCCAGAAAAGCACTGGACACCCCCCAGAGCCTGGTTCCTCTCCACTCGGCACAGCCAGAAAAGCACTGGACACCCCCCAGAGCCTGGTTCCTCTCCACTCGGCACAGCCAGAAAAGCACTGGACACCCCCCAGAGCCTGGTTCCTCTCCACTCGGCACAGCCAGAAAAGCACTGGACACCCCCCAGAGCCTGGTTCCTCTCTAGGTTTCTTCCTAGGTTCCTGCCTTTCTAGAGGGTTTTCCTAGCCACCGTGCTTCTACATCTGCATTGCTTGCTGTTTGGGGTTTTAGGCTGGGTTTCTGTATAGCACTTTGTGACATCTCCTGGTGTAAAAAGGGCTTTATAAAGAAATGTTATTTGACTTGAAATGTATATTCTTGTCCGACATAAAAAACGTATCCCAGACAATCATTCATGTAGAGCCATGCACATGTCTTGTGTTTTCATCAGGTGAATGATAACGGCAAGGAGAAGTAGTCAACATTCTAAAATGAATAGATTTGGGAGATAGTTTCATTATTTTGACCTCCCCACATTATAAATTGGACGAGGAAGTGTCAACTCTAACGTAGCCTATTAGCTAGAAAAGGTAACTCCAAACACATTTTTGCTAAGAGCAGAGGAGTTACACAAAGGTTAGCCATGTGTTGGTAAAACAGAATGTCCAAGTCAAGAAAGCTTACCAGCAGCACTTGCCGAACTGATAGGCTTTGAAAAAGCACCTGTGAATAGGCTATGTCAGATACTCCAATGAGCGTAATTTGCTCAATATTAGGTGTTGAGAAATAAAGTTGACATTAATAGAAAGAAGATATTATCCTGTAGGTACGTAATTAAATTAATTTCTGTTTTTGCTAGCGATAGTCATAAAAGCTTTTTTTCTAAATATATTTTTTGCGGATCCCTAGGGAGCCGCGGCCCCCCGGTTGAATACCCTGGTGCTAAATGATACAAAGCAACCTAACCACGTACAATGCAGGCTACCTGTAAAAAGATGAAGAGCATCATTCCATTTCCTTTGTGAAAAGATACTGGTTATAATAAAGGATGATTGGTGGGTAAGGGGGGGACTCTGCTTTCCATTAAGAAAATGCTTTAGCAGGGATGTGTGCTGAAGGCGTTGCCTGTTCATTCACAGAGAGAGCGAGAAATGGTTTCTTATGTAGGCCTAGTTATTGTGGAAATTCTGAAGAATTCTGCAAATTGGGCTTGGCTGCATAACTATGGATGAAGTATGATTTCATATAAGACTGATATAAGCAGTTTATTCAACGCATGATGATGAAACGGCTATACGGTTTATAACTGTTGTCAAATGGAACACATTTTCACTACTGTAAATATGTAGAGCCTGCGCACTGGTAGTCTAAGCCCATCCCTCTGTAATAACACAGGCCCGGGTCACCCCAATGGAAGGAGAAGCTAGCCTACCTCTCAGAACAGGATCACAGAAGCACATCCACTAAACAACGTTTCCCTACCATTGTTTGTAGATGCCACAACAGTGTTTCCCTACCATTATTTAGGCGGGGTGGGGTCCTCCACCTAGCCCTGAAGCCCCTAGCCCTAAAACACTCCTCTTCAAAAGGGAATCCTAAAGAATTAGGACTAGCCGTGGCTTCAGCTGAAAGCTCTATGGTTGTACAGAGACTGTGGCTTTGAGGAAGCCTTTCGACCCTGTCTGTAACAGAGAAAGACTAAATAAACACTGCACTATAACTCAGAACACTCAACATTACCACAGAGATCTAGAACTAGGCTACAACCCAATACTGGTGGGATTTTAGAGGTAGGCTGCCTGCCTTGTCCTCTACCACAGCTCTGGGTTTAGGCGGTGCAGTGAAGTGTGATTCCAACTAGCCTGACTGAGTGTCACATCTAGCCTAATCCACAGCGATTTGTTACCCCGCTCCCTGCAGTAAAATAGGTCAGTTCAGTTGTCCCATCTGAAATTGGTAGAACCCCCCCCTCCAATCAACTTTTTCTCCGCCATAGAATCTCTATTGGCTTTCCATGTTTCACTGGCGTTCATGGTTCTTGTTAGGCTATTCCAAACCATTTGGAATGCAAAACATTGCCAAAACAAGACAGAGGATTCATGTACAGTGAAGACACACACGTTTGCATACGGAGGCTGGTAGACACACAAAGACAATAGTTTCTGCTGTTCTTTTGGACAATCACTCTCCTCTCCATGACTTTAGTGTTCACATGAAAACCACACAAAACATGGAACAAAATGTCAATTTCAGTTTGAGCAGGGCGGTGGTGCTACTCTCGTCTCTCCACCAAAAACCTAAACAAAAGCCTTGTGTTGTCTTGACTTTAGGTAATAATGGGGATGTTGTTATGATGTCTGCTCCCCAGGCCTCCATACTGTAGCATAGCAGCAGGGGAACAACAGGACAGTTGTGGGTCAAGGATGGAAGGCTGACCATAGCAAGAATGACCTTTCTGTTTCTCTTTCACCCACTCTCCCCCCTCCCTCTCTCTCTCTTCCCCTCCCATTGCACTGCATTAAAGATGCACTATGCAGAAATCACTCCTCCATTTCCTGGATGCTAAAATTTGAATAGTTTGCCTAATTTTAGTTTGTATGACAAAACTAGCAAGTATAGTGTAGAGAATCATTGTACCATCTAAACTGCTGTGAAATATATTTTCCATAACCAAAAATATTGTATTTTCAGCTGTTTTAAGCTGGTGTACAAAACCGAAAGTAAAACTAAACTTAAAAATGGGAAGCATAGAAATAGTGCAAATTGAACAGACCTACCGCTTCTTGGACTTGATTTCAATGAGAACAAAATATTTTCTCCCGTTTCGTGCATGCTGAACTCAAGCTTGGCCAAATGCACTGTACAAGAACAGCAGAGAGTGAAACAAACAACACATTTGACCCACTTTCATTTTTTAAAACATTTTTAGTCATTTAGCAGACGCTCTTATCCAGAGCGACTTACAGTTAGTGAGTGCATACATTATTTTTCATACTGGCCCCCCGTGGTAATCGAACCCACAACCCTGGTGTTGCAAACGCCATGCTCTACCAACTGAGCTACATCCCTGCCGGCCATTCCCTCCCCTACCCTGGACCAATTGTGCGCCGCCCCATGGATCTCCCGGTCGCGGCCGGCTACAACAGAGCCTGGATTCGAACCAGGTTCTCTAGTGGCACAGCTAGCACTGCGATGCAGTAGATGTACAAATTGTTGCAATTCTTTGGCCAGTATATTCAACTCCTTCTATAAGTAGGTGAGTCGGTCACTGAGAAATTGGGCCTGGTTATTTCCACAGGGCACACGTGCACACACACGGATACAAAGGCAGTTTAGGGGATTCTAATAGTACTTGAGGTGTAATCATTAGTCCAAACAACTAAAATAGTTTATTTTGGACAAATGCAGGCAGGCCCCTCCCGGTTTCGTTCCGTTTGCTTATGTTTAAGAAACATTTTGCAACAGAATCGGCATAATGAATACACCCCAGATTAGTAGGTAATTACAGGTAAGGTTGATGCAATGCCAAAAAAACTAATCCCACTTCTTGGAGCAAGAACACACTGATCCATAGGTGTTGCAAGTCAGTTTCAGACTAGTGGAGTAGAATACACATAATGTTGACAAACATTGCAGGAAATAAGAATTTAGTTTAGCCAAAAAGTGCTGCCTGACTAGCTTCGTTTCCAAGGAGCAAATTCCCCCCACTCAGAGGGTCTAACCTTACTTCCTCATTGCAGCAATGCGCGCTACCGAGAGATGATTTGGAGGAAAGCTCGTTGACCCCCGAGTATCGCCCTCCCCCAACCAAAATACAGTAAAATCACGCGGGAGCGCGCATCTCAATGAAACGGAATCTGCGCTCATTGGTCGAGGCATCATTCCTGTTCGGTTTGACACTCCCTCTACAACTAACAGTGCCCTTTAAACAAATTATAACTACAGAAAAAACCACAAATACACAGATAACAGATACATAAAAATGCATGAATAAATAGTAAACGTATAACATAGAGCCATGAAATTGCATTCCGATGTAAACAATATTACATTTCGCTCAACAGTGACTGTCGAGAGGAAATAGAACAGTTGAGGACAAAAAAAGTCGCTCTGTGTTGCCCCTGATGGTCACAGCCCGAATTTTAGAGCAACGTAGATAGCGAAGAAATGAACAAATACAGAAAATGGTACCTGAAAACCCACCTGTCCCTTCGGCGTGAATTTCTGAACATCCTTACCTACACAATGAATGAGTTTGTGCCGCCACGAATCAAGATCCTGCCGAAAGCCTCGCCTCTCGATCGTGCATTGCTGCCTCTTGCACAGACTCGCCATTTTCTACCGATTACTCTCGGGAACGCGCGCGTTGGCAGAGAGGAAGCGCTAACATTAAGATGAGCGCGCACGCAATGAAGAATAGGCGCACTACCCAGTGCGCACTACAATGCTGTCAAAACTCAGCTGCGCTGTCACACACTACAAGTTAACATAGTAACATTAATTATTTTTTAATCGTGAATAGAAGACTGCCTTACTTTGCTTTCTAACTTTTCTTTTGAGAGATAATTTAGCCTAGGCCTACAGAATAATAAGTAGCCTTTGACTTTTGAAAGAAACATACATTTTCTTTTTTTTTAAGAACGTAAAATAAAAGTTGATGTATTTATGTTTTAAAATGCAATTACTGTACTATGGTAAGGCCTGTCAGTTAGACCACAATTGAAATAAGGAATTAATGACTATTATAAATGTTTGCCTATTCAATTAGGCAATTTCTTTATTCTACAATATTGTGCCTACACATATTTGGGCTACTCATTGAAATAGGACCTTTAAAATGCAGCATTCATTCACTGCACCATAGAAACATGTCTGGCAGAGTGCTGTAACACAGGGGTTCCCAAACTTTTTCACTCTGGCCCCCCTTACAATATTGGGGAACATTCCGCTCCCCCCTCTGCGTGAGC
Source organism: Coregonus lavaretus (assembly GCF_964263955.1). Classification (NCBI taxonomy): domain Eukaryota; kingdom Metazoa; phylum Chordata; class Actinopteri; order Salmoniformes; family Salmonidae; genus Coregonus; species Coregonus lavaretus. The sequence goes on along the minus strand of NC_140012.1, from coordinate 36,269,602 downwards.
GCCACGTCTATTTCTATGGGCAAAAGCACTGTTCATGACACAAACTGTTCACACCCCTCTTGTTGATGGAGAGACCTTTTTGCAGTTTTAAAGCTCATTTTCTTGCAATTCTCTACATTTTGCCATGTCTAATGTTATTATGATATTTGAGTAACTCAAACATTACAACAAAATCTATGGGCTAAAAAAACCTAACTAAAAAACGTTAACAGACATTTCTGACAAGTTATAAATAGCTCTCTAAGATATGCAATGACTGACATGACAAGAGGAAAACTGATGATGCACTACCCAATTTCGAAATTGCACGTTGTGCATTCTACTATTACAACTTTCAAGAGTTATCTGAAAGCTAGACTGAGTTCCTTAAAAATATATACAGTATATATACAGTACCAGTCAAAAGTTTGGACACACCTACTCATTCAAGGGTTTTTCTTTATTTGTACTATTTTCTACATTGTAGAATAATAGTGAAGACATCAAAACTATGAAATAACACATATGGAATCATGTAGTAACCGAAAAAGTGTTAAACAAATTAAAATATGTTTTATATTTGAGTAGCCAACCTTTGCCTTGATGACAGCTTTGCACACTCTTGGCATTCTCTCAACCAGCATCATGAGGTAGTCACCTGGAATGCATTTCAATTAACAATTGTGCCTTGTTAAAAGTTAATGTGTGTAATCTCTTTCCTCTTAATGCATTTGAGCCAATCAGTTGTGTTGTGACAAGGTGTGTGTGTGTGTGTGGGGGGGGGGTATACAGAAGATAGCCCTATTTTGTAAAAGACAAAGTCCATATTATGTCAAGAACAGCTCAAATAAGCAAAGAGAAACGACAGTCAACCATTACTTTAAGACATGAAGGTCAGTCAATCCAGAACATTTCAAGAACTTTGAAAGTTTCTTCAAGTGCAGTCGCAAAAACCATCAAGCGCTATGATGAAACTGGCTCTCATGAGGACTGCCACAGGAAAGGAAGACCCAGAGTTACCTCTGCTGCAGAGGATAAGTTCATTAGAGTTAACTGCACCTCAGATTGCAGCCCAAATAAATACTTCACAGAGTTCAACTAACAGAAACTTCTCAACATCAACTGTTCAGAGGAGACTGTGTGAATCAGGCCTTCATGGTTGAATTGCTGCAACAAAGAAAACACTACTAATGGACACCAATAATAAGAAGAGAATTGCTTGGATCAAGAAACACGAGAAATGGACATTAGACCGGTGGAAATCTGTTCTTTGGTCTGATGAGTCCAAATTTCAGATTTTTGGTTCCAACCGCCGTGTCTTTGTGAGAAGCAGAGTAGATGAACGGATGATGTCCGCATGTGTGGTTCCCACCGTGAAGCATGGACGAGGAGGTGTGATGGTGTGGGGGTGATTTTCTGGTGACACTGTCAGTGATTTATTTAGAATTCAAGGCACACTTAACCAGCATGGCTACTACAGCATTCTGCAGCGATACGCCATCCCATCTGATTTGCGCTTAATGGGACTATCATTTGTTTTTCAACAGGACAATGACCCAACACACTTACAGGCTGTATAAGGGCTATTTGGCCAAGGTGGAGAGTGATGGAGTGTTGCATCAGATGACCTGGCCTCCACAATCACCCGACCTCAACCCAATTGAGATGCTTTGGGATGAGTTGGACCGCAGAGTGAAGGAAAAGCAGCCAACAAGTGCTCAGAATATGTGGGAACTCCTTCAAGACTGTTGGAAAAGCATTCCAGGTGAAGCTGGTTGAGAGAATGCCAAGAGTGTGCAAAGCTGTCATCAAGGCAAAGGGTGGCAACTTTGAAGAATCTCAAATATAAAATATATTTTAATTTGTTTAACACTTTTTTTGTTACTACATTATTCCATATGTGTTATTTCATAGTTCTGATGTCTTCACTATTATTCTACAATGTAGAAAATTGTAATATTAAAGAAAAACCCTGGAATGAGTAGGTGTGTCCAAACTTTTGACTGGTACTATATATATATATATATATATATATATATATAAATGGATATATAGATATTAGGCCTGGCTCGCAGTCGGCATTCCAATTCATCCCAAAGGTGTTCGACGGGGTTGAGGTCAGGGCTCTGTGCAGGCCAGTCAAGTTCTTCCACACGATCTCGCCAAACCATTTCTGTATGGACCTCGCTTTGTGCACGGGGCATTGTCATGCTGAAACAGGAAAGGGCCTTCCCTAAACTGTTGCCACAAAGTTGGAAGATATGAATCGTCTAGAATGTCATTGTATGCTGTAGGATTAAGATTTCCCTTCACTGGAACTAAGGGGCCTAGCCCGAACCATGACAAACTGCCCCAGACCATCATTCCTCCTCCACCAAACTTTACAGTTGGCATTATGCATTGGGGCAGGTAGCGATCTCATGGCATTCGCCAAATCCAGATTCGTTCGTCGGACTGCCAGATGATGAAGCGTGATTCATCACTCCAGAGAACGCGTTTCCACTGCTCCAGAGTTCAAAAACGCGAGCTTTACACCACTCCAGCCGACGCTTGGCATTGCGCATGGTGATCTTAGGCTTGTGTGCAGCTGCTCGGCCATGGAAACCCATTTCATGAACTCTAGACTAACAGTTCTTGTGCTGATGTTGCTTCCAGAGGCAGTTTGGAACTCGGTAGTGAGTGTTGCAACAGAGGACAGACGATTTTTATGCGCTACACGCTTCAGCACTCGGTAGTTCTGTTTTTTACACCTGTCAGCAACTGGTGTGGCTGAAATAGCCGAATCCACAAATTTGAAGGGGTGTCCAAATACTTTTGTATATATATATACACTGCTCAAAAAAAAAAAGGGAACACTTAAACAACACAATGTAACTCCAAGTCAATCACACTTCTGTGAAATCAAACTGTCCACTTAGGAAGCAACACTGATTGACAATACATTTCACATGCTGTTGTGCAAATGGAATAGACAACAGGTGGAAATTATAGGCAATTAGCAAGACACCCCCAATAAAGAAGTGGTTCTGCAGGTGGTGACCACAGACCACTTCTCAGTTCCTATGCTTCCTGGCTGATGTTTTGGTGACTTTTGAATGCTGGCGGTGCTTTCACTCTAGTGGTAGCATGAGACGGAGTCTACAACCCACACAAGTCGCTCAGGTAGTGCAGCTCATCCAGGATGGCACATCAATGCGAGCTGAGAAGGTTTGCTGTGTCTGTCAGCGTAGTGTCCAGAGCATGGAGGCGCTACCAGGAGACAGGCCAGTACATCAGGAGACGTGGAGGAGGCCGTAGGAGGGCAACAACCCAGCAGCAGGACCGCTACCTCCGCCTTTGTGCAAGGAGGAGCAGGAGGAGCACTGCCAGAGCCCTGCAAAATGACCTCCAGCAGGCCACAAATGTGCATGTGTCTGCTCAAACGGTCAGAAACAGACTCCATGAGGGTGGTATGAGGGCCCGACGTCCACAGGTGGGGGTTGTGCTTACAGCCCAACACCGTGCAGGACGTTTGGCATTTGCCAGAGAACACCAAGATTGGCAAATTCGCCACTGGCGCCCTGTGCTCTTCACAGATGAAAGCAGGTTCACACTGAGCACATGTGACAGACGTGACAGAGTCTGGAGACGCCGTGGAGAACGTTCTGCTGCCTGCAACATCCTCCAGCATGACCGGTTTGGCGGTGGGTCAGTCATTGTGTGGGGTGGCATTTCTTTGGGGGGCCGCACAGCCCTCCATGTGCTCGCCAGAGGTAGCCTGACTGCCATTAGGTACCGAGATGAGATCCTCAGACCCCTTGTGAGACCATATGCTGGTGCGGTTGGCCCTGGGTTCCTCCTAATGCAAGACAATGCTAGACCTCATGTGGCTGGAGTGTGTCAGCAGTTCCTGCAAGAGGACGGCATTGATGCTATGGACCGCCCGTTCCCCAGACCTGAATCCAATTGAGCACATCTGGGACATCATGTCTCGCTCCATCCACCAACGCCACGTTGCACCACAGACTGTCCAGGAGTTGGCGGATGCTTTAGTCCAGGTCTGGGAGGAGATCCCTCAGGAGACCATCTGCCACCTCATCAGGAGCATGCCCAGGCGTTGTAGGGAGGTCATACAGGCACGTGGAGGCCACACACACTACTGAGCCTAATTTTGACTTGTTTTAAGGACATTACATCAAAGTTGGATCAGCCTGTAGTGTGGTTTTCCACTTTAATTTTGAGGGTGACTCCAATTCCAGACCTCCATGGGTTGATACATTTGATTTCCATTGATAATTTTTGTGTGATTTAGTTGTCAGCACATTCAACTATGTAAAGAAAAAAGTATTGAATAAGATTATTTCATTCATTCAGATCTAGGATGTGTTGTTTGAGTGCTCCCTTTATTTTTTTGAGCAGTGTATATATATATGTTTTTGTTTTGGGGGGGGGGGGTGACCTAGTGCCACCCTGCGACCCCTCGTGCCAACCCCCCCCCCCACACACACAGTTTGGGAACCACTGCGTGTAACAAATCAAGCCAATCAGAACAGGTTTAAATGAGCGGCAGCCAAAGCCCTGCAATAGAACAGCACGACTGTGTGAGTGCATAGTGATGCCATACCGTCCGCGTCAGGAACTCTGAAGCTTATAGCGGCAGGCTAATAATGTTCACTAGCCGAATTGCGCTTCTCCTCTCTTCTCGCCAAACCAACTCGTTAATGTCGTAAAGGTGGATTCCAATGCTCCAGAGACAGAGAAGGTAGCGCACAGGTAAACCGTTTGGTCATTTGATTGTAGGCTATGTACACTGTCAATAGAATGCAGTTCGGGACTTGTCCAAATTGGCTCAGTTACTGTAGCTATCGTAATATACAGGCATGATAGACGATACGCCGGCGACATAATAATACGAATTTTGACAACATGTTTGAAGGCAGACGTGTGATCACCTAGGATTACTCGATAGGTGTTTTACAGGTGAGAATATAGCTACATTGGGCGAGTGGTGTCACTGTAGCCTAATTTACATATAGACGAGAGTGATTGAATAATTTATTACTCATCCAGTGTCAACGGGTTCATACTTGAATTACATCAGTGGCAGCATTTTGTCTCACATGCTAATGGTAATGTGGCAGCAAATAGCCTCCCTCTCAAGTTCTCTGAATGATTAGGTTATATTCCTGCTGCAAGTTGATAAGAAATTATTGAAAATTAGGGGAAGCTTTGCCAATCCTTTTTCTGAAACACATTCCCCAGTTTTCCTTTGTCTGTGTGGGTGAACCTTTTGAAGTCCAGTAGAGGTCCCTGCTTTAGATTTATGTGATGCACTGTCCATAGGCTAGTTAGCCCACCTCAAGTGTGCACACTTGACTTGATAGTACTGTATCTGGAGAGCTATCGATCTGATCTCTTCCCTGCTGTTCCTCTGGACTTCAGCACCTGTCCTCTGCCCCCACACCTCCCTCATCCCTTCTCTCTCTCCCCATCCTTTTCTTCTGCCCATCCTCTCCCTCCCCTCTCCCTCTCCCTCACCTATCCCTCTCCTCTCCCTCGACCTCAGCCTATCCCTTGATCTCACCTCTCTCCATTCCTCTCACCATTTCTTTCCCCAGCCTCCTCTGCCTATCATTCAATCTCTCCCCATCCCTTAATCTCACTATCCCTCTTTCCCCTCCTCTCCCCATCCATCCCTATATCCCCTCTCACCATACCTCTCTTCCCTTGATTTTAACATAGTGTACTTCTGTGAGGTCACACTAACGTCAGGGTTACGTTAAGACAGCTAGTGTCCTAGAAGTGCTATTTACGTGTGTGTGTGCACGCGCAGAGCGGAGGAGCCATGACTCTGACGAGAGGGTCGTTCACCTACACCACTGGGGAGGAGTACCACGGGGAGTGGAAAGAAGGCAAGGCATCTCCTCTCTTAACCTTCTTTTTCAAGTTCACTTCATTTGACATCATTATATAGTAGGCACATATAGTGGCTGATCAATATGGCGCCAATGCATCATGCTTTATACTGGTATGTAGGCCTTCATGTATATATGAGAGTATGGTGATTCTCTAATCTGTTTTGTGTTCTAATATTCCTACGAACCCTTCACACTGAAGTCCAGAGGTTATTCAATTCATGGGATCAATAATCTGAACGTAATATCCTCTGGGGCTAGCATCAGCCAGATATTTTCATCCACAGAGCTGTCGAATATAACATCCTTACAGCCTCATTACCAGCAGCTAGCATCTCTAGGCAGTTCCCTGGAGTCTCTGACTCCATAGTATGTTACCTAACAGTCTCCCGTGGCTCTGTTTCTCTATGTGTCTTAACTAACAGTACCCTGTGTCTGTTTCTCTATGTGTCTTAACTAACAGTACCCTGTGTCTGTTTCTCTATGTGTCTTAACTAACAGTACCCTGTGTCTGTTTCTCTATGTGTCTTAACTAACAGTACCCTGTGTCTGTTTCTCTATGGGTCTTAACTAACAGTACCCTGTGTCTGTTTCTCTATGTGTCTTAACTAACAGTACCATGTGTCTGTTTCTCTATGTGTCTTAACTAACAGTATCCTGTGTCTGTTTCTCTATGTCTTAACTGTACGTATTTAGTTGGTCAGTAATTAGGGATAATCTGGGCAGGATGAATACCAGTGAGAGGGTGGAGGTTGGGGGAATACTGTGAACTCAACAACCCTTTGTCTTCTTCCTGTCATTTCTTATTTCTGTAAGGCACGGGACTAGGTTTTTAAACATAGAAACAAATGCACAGAATAGTCTCCCCATTTCCAAAAGTGTTTGATCTTATTATTTCCGACCACACACACACACACACGTAGTCTATTAAGCCAAATCCTAACTAGCCTTTAACCCATGACCCATCACGTCAAGGCCGACCTCCTGTTGCTCTGTCAAATCTCCAGGATTAGGCCTTGGACCGCTTTAGGAAACACACTGGAAAGCTCAGACTCAACCCCTGTTGAGGAGACAAAGGTCAAGCAACAGAACAGCCAAACACATCTACCAGGAGGAACTATAATATTCACAAGAATATTTCAAAACTTGAGATCGTTAAAACATACTTTTTGTTTAAAAGGTCAGCTCCCTCAAACAACACAGCCATGTTATTTATTTATTTATTTTTATTTTACCTTTATTTAACTAGGAAAGTCAGTTAAGAACAAATTCTTATTTTCAATGACGGCCTACACCGGCCAAACCCGGACGACGCTGGGCCAATTGTGCGCCGCCCTATGGGACTCCCAATCATGGCCGGTTGTGATACAGCCTGGAATCGAACCAGGGGGTCTGTAGTGACGCCTCAAGCACTGAGATGCAGTGCCTTAGACCGCTGTGCCACTCGGGAGCCCAATATAAACCGTGTCCACAGTTTTAATGAGTATAGAAGTCCAATGCAAGGTCAAAGAATGTTAAGAGAGCAGGATTGCAGTTTATATACCGTAACATCTACTGTAAAATGTGGAATAAATACCCTAAACCTTCTTGTATCTGACCTGTAGATGATTGGCTAAGTACACATTCTTAGGGTTATATGGGGAGAACAGCCTCATACATTCTGTATTGGATCATACAGGTGGCAGATACACATTAATTCCTTGAATTATTTTGCGCGTGTGTGTGGTAGATCATTCGCAGACAGATTCTGAAGTAGGAATCCCTGTTAGAAACCTGCTGGATTAGACCGCTTTGAGGCAGTAGGCAGATGGTATCCTAATATACTAAACCTGCTGGATTAGACCGCTTTGAGGCAGTAGGCAGATGGTATCCTAATATACTAAACCTGCTGGATTAGACCGCTTTGAGGCAGTAGGCAGATGGTATCCTAATATACTAAACCTGCTGGATTAGACCTCTTTAAGGAGGCAGTAGGCAGATGGTATCCTAATATACTAAACCTGCTGGATTAGACCGCTTTGAGGCAGTAGGCAGATGGTATCCTAATATACTAAACCTGCTGGATTAGACCGCTTTGAGGCAGTAGGCAGATGGTATCCTAATATACTAAACCTGCTGGATTAGACCTCTTTAAGGAGGCAGTAGGCAGATGGTATCCTAATATACTAAACCTGCTGGATTAGATCTCTTTGAGGCAGTAGGCAGATGGTATCCTAATATACTAAACCTGCTGGATTAGACCTCTTTAAGGAGGCAGTAGGCAGATGGTATCCTAATATACTAAACCTGCTGGATTAGATCTCTTTGAGGCAGTAGGCAGATGGTATCCTAATATACTAAACCTGCTGGATTAGACCGCTTTTAGGCAGATGGTATCCTAATATGTGGTCCTCTGTAGCTCAGCTGGTAGAGCACGGCGCTTGTAACGCCAAGGTAGTGGGTTCGATCCCCGGGACCACCCATACACAAAACATTTTTATGCACGCATGTAAGTCGCTTTGGATAAAAGCGTCTGCTAAATCGCATATTATTATATTATACTAAACCTGCTGGATTAGACCTCTTTAAGGATGCAGTAGGCAGATGGTATCCTAATATACTAAACCTGCTGGATTAGACCGCTTTGAGGAGGCAGTAGGCAGATGGTATCCTAATATACTAAACCTGCTGGATTAGACCGCTTTGAGGAGGCAGTAGGCAGATGGTATCCTAATATACTAAACCTGCTGGATTAGACCGCTTTGAGGCAGTAGGCAGATGGTATCCTAATATACTAAACCTGCTGGATTAGACCGCTTTGAGGAGGCAGTAGGCAGATGGTATCCTAATATACTAAACCTGCTGGATTAGACCGCTTTGAAGAGGCAGTAGGCAGATGGTATCCTAATATACTAAACCTGCTGGATTAGACCTCGAGGCAGTAGGCAGATGGTATCCTAATATACTAAACCTCTAGTTCGTATAGGGAAGGAAGGTTACAGTTCAAAATAGTGTGTACACAGGACTCGTGCCAAGAAGCACATATTATTCAACGATCAAGAAGCCTATTACAAGAGCATTGGGCCATGCAGTAGGTTGAATTATTTGATGATAAGGAAGGAAGGAAAGAAGAAATGCTGCATTTCTAAAGTAATCTAACAGCTCAGATTGTTGTATTTTCTGTCTGTGTGTTTAATAACTTAAAGGATGTCTCGTTCTGTTGTACCCTCTCCCCCCCCCCATCCCATCAGGTCGTAGACATGGAATGGGCCAGCTGAAGTTCTCAGATGGAACATGCTACGCGGGACAGTTTGAGAATGGACTGTTCCAAGGCTCGGGGGTGCTCCTCTTCCCAGACGGATCCAGGTGTGTGTACGCGTGTGCGCGTGTGTGTGTACATCTTCTTTATTTCATATTTTGTTTTTCTTCATCCCTAGGTATGAGGGGCAGTTTGCCCAGGGGAAGTTCCAGGGAGCCGGGGTCTTCAGTCGCTTTGATGGGATGAAGTTTGAAGGGGAGTTCAAGAGTGGACGTGTGGCGGGATATGGTAAGTTTATCAAACCACAAGTCTCTAATAGGAGTAACGGTTGCAAAACAAAGACAACCCCTACCCCATCTAGCTGTTATTATTTTTAGTGTTCCAATCAGCATCTCATCCTACATCTTGTGTCTGTGTTGTCCAGGGTTACTGACGTTTCCAGATGGGAACCATGGTGTGCCGCGTAAAGAGGGCCTGTTTGAGAACCACAAGCTGCAGAAGAGGGAGAAGTGCCAAGGGGTGGTACTGCAGGCACAGGGAGCCGCCTCCACCGCCCGCAGTCTGGCTCTATGACCCTGCAGACACCCCAGACCCCACCAGGACACTATGAGGAGTGGCTAGCCGTTCAGCAACTGGACTCCTTTTAGATCCAAAATGGTGGAACAATGGGGCTCAACCATGGCCAGGGTACAATGTCCTCATACAGGCACTCAGGGATGAACAACAGGGTTATGCACCAGGGTTGTGGTCAATTGTAAATTGAGTTGCGAATCGGTCTTTAATTCCAATTCAATTCTTGAATTTGAATTGGCCACACCCCACAGAAAGCAGAATTTAATTTGAATTAAAGGAAGTAGAATTTAATTCAATTTATTTTATTCAAATTCAAATGTCTCATTTATTCTACACATCACTTGGCCTATGCACAATGTACAGTTACTAACACTATGTATAACATACTGTAGGTTAAACCTAACATGACCTCTTTGAGTTATAATCAAGTTAATATTTTAAATGTGGTTTTCTTTGCAGTAATAAGTTGTATATGCTTTTGGTAAAATATATGTCAAAGGAATGAAACGTTCAATTTCTTTGAATTGGTTTGAATTAAATGTCTACTTCCTTCAATTCAAAGTCTGCTTCCTGTGGGGTGTGGCCAATTTCAAATTGAATTTTGAATTTCACGGCATGAATTCAATTCTGAATTGACCCCAACCCTGTTATGCTCTCCCTGCCCTGTTCTGCCTTGGTGCCCTCACCAGGTTTATGGCTCTATACTACACACCATTTTGTGTTTTTTGTACACCGTTATGGCTCTTCTATACATAGACTTCTGCTATCACCTCAACAAGCGACGTAAAGGGAAACTGGGATGCCTTTCATTGTGTGGAACTGTGGTTGTGTGAATTCACCCAGAATATACCTTGGATGGACATGGGCAAACTAAATGCCTGCCTGCTCTGCTAGGAGGGGCTACTGACTCTACACAGCCTTGGGATTGGTCTCTGTGTTTGTCAGTCAGGACTAGCAAAGTTCAGCAACAAAAATTGGGACCATAACATAAGCCTACAGTGTCTGAAATGTAAATAATTAGAACTACAACAATGACCGTGTTTCTGCAATGAAACCCACAACACAATCACAGCATCTCACCTTAGAACAGGAAAACACTGCTTGCTGGCAATCTTAATTCCATACTTCATCTGATGCCTGTTCAGGTCAGGAGGTTGCTTAATGTTACTGAACGTGACAATAGGATAACGACAGGTATGATTGTTATTCAAGTAGAATGAAAAGTATCCAAGTAAATTAGCTGTTACTTGTTCTTTAATCTATGTCTTAATGCATGTGTGTGGGAGCCTGGCAGGCCACATTGTTCTCCTTTGTCTTTAAATATCTTTATGACAGGGCTGTTCAATTCCAGTCCTGGAGGGCCAAAACGCGTTAAAATGTTTTTCTTCTAACTGGTAGTTAATTGTACTCACCTGGTATCCCAGGTCTGAATTAGTCCGTTATTAGACGGAGAGGATGAAAACCAGAAGTGTTTGGCCCCTCTAGGACCCACACTGAACAGCCCTGTTTTATGATAACACTGACAGGCTGCTTCTCAGGTTAGCACTCGCCCCCCAGTCTTGGTCTTGACTCAAACTAAATTTGCTCCGGTCTTGAATCGGTCTCACTTTAGGTCTCGAACAAAACATTGACCCCGCAGATGTATTGTTTTGACAACGTGAAAATGTCCCAAAACATGATTCATTTATTATTCACTAATTAGTGGTTCTCACCTACAACATTAAGCTGTATGATCGTAATGGAAATGCATTATTTAAAGAATCAAGTATTTCATTTTTCAGCTATTGATCAAATAGGCATCGCTCTGGTAAACTAGTCCTATACTGAGATGTATCTACAATATGTGAATAATGGCACTATTTAAAGAATCAAGCGTTTCATTTTTCAGCTATTGATCATATAGGCATCGCTCTGGTAAACTAGTCCTATACTGAGACTTATCTACAATATGTGAATAATGACCTATTGATATGTTTGTCTTGTAGGTCGAACACACATTTCCCGTTTGCCTTAACAGGGTGTGTTGGAGAAATGGTCTAAACAGGGGAACTGTTCATTTGAGGAGGATGAAAATTCATAGAAGACCTCCTTCCTCCCCTCTATCATCCTCTTCTTCCTTTCCCTCCTCCTCTCTCAACCTCTTCTACCCTCATCCCTCCTCTCGTCCTCCCTCCATAACCCCTCCCATCCTCTTCCTCTCCTCCCCTCTCCTACCGCTCCATTTGCCCTGAGGGTGCATCCAGGAGCCTGACATCCTAATGAGGCTCACACACACAAAATACTATCCTCTGTGACACATGCTGTGGTGATGACGGGATTCAACACAAATGATTCTGAGTCCAGTGTTTTTCCACTCTAACATTTGAAAGGAGAGAGTAGGTTCAACAGTATGATTTTGACAGGCATGAATCCTTAGTTGCTACATCATTGATTATTGATGAATATAACTTATAAATGCCTCGTGCTTAGTTTAACTGTCAGAACCCATCATAACCCAAATATACACTTGTTTTACTGTAATGTTTAACGTACATGTAAACAAACACTGTATAGCCTCAACACATAGTTAAAATTATACATTTGATATCATGGATGGTCAGTCCTTGAATCCATAGCGCTGTCTATGAATTTGAGAGTGATTACATTTCTCCAGACCCTCCCTTAGCTTTTTAGCGAAACGGGTGGGGAGTACGCTTTGTTATTGTTTCAATGAAAGAGTCTAGCTTTAAAGAAATGGATAGAGGGAAATGGGAAGAGTGAACTCGTGCACAGTCCGTATACTTCTAAAAACCAACATATAACAAATGCAACATTTCTGTCACATAGGCTATAGGCCTTTGTCAAGACATGAGGGAAGGACATGGTTGATCCGATAGCAGGCTGTTTATTCTCTATGGTGTGTATTGCTTTACATGTGTATCTTACAGTATATCTCTGCTAGGGGACAAGTGACACTTTATAGGCTAGTGGCACTTTATTAACCATTAGTTACACACCTATGATACTTGTCATTATTAGTCATAGGACGGTTGGTATCTGTATTCTGTGGGGTTGAATTGTATTCTACTAGGATTGATCATGGCTATAGTGTGATGATCCCAAATGAATCCATTGTACGTTAACCGTTTACTCTGAAGGAGTAAATATATGGTTTTGTCGGTGGATAACTAGAGCCTTTACTAAAGACAATGGAATGATTAGATAAACAGAGGATTTGGGAAGCAGACGTGTCTATAATGAGACCATCATTATCAGAAATATACTCCGTTATTCCCCAGAGAGTAGAATGAATTGGATATCAACGCTACATGTTAAAGACTTATCCTCTAGAGATTTATGCTAATAACAAAGACCAAGAGATTGACAGGAGACTTCTTATTGTTGACATTCCGGCTGCTAATTTGACAATAAAAAGTATCTTCTAATAAATATTTATCTTTGTTAAGATCTCTTTGTTGTTCGATAGGCAACACAGACTAGAGAAAATAATTATGTTAAAATGATCATTTAATTTATTTAAATGTTTTATTTGATAGAAAGATTGTCTCTTACAATGTCTATAGTCTATAGTGGTCTCCTCTCCTGCATCTCAATAGTCTATAGTTGTCTCCTCTCCTTCATCTCAATAGTCTATAGTGGTCTCCTCTCCTTGTCTCATCTCCTTCATTCCAATAGTCTATAGTGGTCTCCTCTCCTTGTCTCCTCTCCTTCATCCCAATAGTCTATAGTGGTCTCCTCTCCTTCATCCCAATAGTCTATAGTGGTCTCCTCTCCTTCATCCCAATAGTCTATAGTGGTCTCCTCTCCTTCATCCCAATAGTCTATAGTGGTCTCCTCTCCTTCATCCCAATAGTCTATAGTGGTCTCCTCTCCTTCATCCCAATCGTCTATAGTGGTCTCCTCTCTTTCAGCCCAATAGTCTATGGTGGTCTCCTCTCCTTCATCGCAATATTCTAAAGTGGCCTCCTCGTCTCCTCTCCATTTTCACTAACTGTAAATACAGTGTAGAAGAGAGCAATATGGTGGAGACCTAATAGGAAATAGTTTTGATCTGTGCCAGTGCTGTTCTTTCCTGTCAGAGCAGACGAGGTTCAGGAGAAGAGAAGAAGAAGGAGACGTATAAGATATGCAGTATCAAGTATCATAGTTTTAGTGTGCTTGTGTAAAGTTGAAGGCCATGGAGCGACCTTGATGTTTAATGATTGAGGACTATGGTATGACATCATGTGGTCAACTTGGCATATTGCAAGACAGAAAATGAATTCTGAAATCTGCTGTATTTTATTTGTAATAAGCTTCATGTGTGGATGTTAGGAGGACACTATATGGTAAGTTATACATAGAAATATGCAGTTGATTTAAAGGTTTGCTAAGCTAAATATATTACTGTAATTATTAAATAACATTGGCATACACACACGATCTGATATACAAAACCAACACGCTTGGATGCATCTTTTATGTACATAGTCCATACTCAACATACTGTCACTATGGCAATGATGTCCCCCGAGGGCTCAGAGGTCAAAGTTTAACCTGTTAATATCATCTAGGCAGGGACATATTCTGTCAGGTGAGGATTACTAATAATATGAATAGCTTTATCTTTAAGGTGCTTTTCAGGCATTGCACTCAAATCGATACCATTGTAGTGGTTGAGGGAGAACCTTTGGAGTGGGGCTTGAACCAACAACCCTGCAGTTATCCAGACCTATTGGCAAAGGTACAGTGAACTCAGATTCAGAGGGCTTATACTATTGTTACTACTGCCTTAAGCCCTTCCACTATTCAGAGACACACGTCCATGTAATCAAACCAACAGACATCTGACCGCTCTATCCCTGAGCAAGAGATCGTTTTCCCTCCGGCAGGACTGTACGTATGATGACAACAGGAAAATATCTCCACTGAACCCACTGAAGTATGTCCACACATCTCTAACCCAATCCTGGGGTTTAACAAAGGAAAAAACAGCCATCCCAACCATCCCATCCACCCCTAGGGTACAACAGAGACAATAGAACCAGTGTTTAATAAACATTGTCTGTAACTCTAGCCTCTGTAAAAATGAACCGTTTTTCAGTGACCTTTAAACGCAGAACAACTGCTGATGGACAGTCACTTTTAAAATGACTGTAATAATGGTGGAGGATGAACCAAATGCAGTGTCAAATCAAAACCTAATGCTGATATAAAGCTATGATGATGCAAACAACACATGGGCCTACTGCATTGGTAGCATTTTCATCTGCTCATGAAATACCGCGCATAAAGACTTTTAACAACAACAACAACAACGCACTTGGACATACATTTGTACGTAATTTGTTGATTTAATATCCTCATGGATGGTGTAATGTTGGAGAGCAAAGCCAGCAGTGAATGTACTGTACATCTTAGATTCTCAGATGGATGATCTGCAATTTACATTGAATATATGGTGACTAGCCTATATGGCAAGATAGTGTCCCCACTCGGCACAGACTTCAATTCAACGTCTATTCCACGTTGGTTCAACATAATTTCATTGAAATGACGTGGAAACAACGTTGATTCAACCAGTGTGTGCCCAGTGGGTCACTCTAATGCAGGAACACAGCTTTTCAGGGTTTCTAAAGCGCTTTAGGAGAGAATCGTCAATGAGCTGCTTTTTTAAAGTCCAAAGTAGGCCAAAGGTTTGAACAAGTCACCAGCACCACATTGCTCAGCTGAAAGGACTTGTGTTTTCAGTGAAAGCAGATGACATGAAAGCAGCAGTGTCACCTTCGCTGCTATAACGGTACACAGAACTAATCTCAGAACTTTAGCCTTTCGTGTCCTAGAAAGACACACTGAACATGACACATGAATCAAATACCATTTACATAAGGGGCATGAGTATATAGGAAAAATATTATATAACACATACAGTAAGTAAAAGTGCTTGGTTTATGTTCCTGAGAGCCATGCAGACACTAGGAGAGTTGAGAATATAACTTGTACGATCCTGTTACATCATATATAACCAGAAAACAAGATAATGAGAGTTTGCTATGACTGTGGGTCTGCATTGAAATGACTTGATCAAATATATGGTAGCCCACTGGGCACAGACCTCTCTTCAACGTCTAGTTTTGATTTACATTTGAGAGACACACTCTTAGAAAAAAGGGTTCCAAAAGGGTTCTTCGGCTGTCCCCATAGGAGAACCCTTTTTGGTTCCAGGTAGAACCCTTTTTGGTTCCAGATTGAACTCTTTTGGGTTCCATGTACAACCCTATGTGGAAAGGGTTCTATATGGAGCTCAGAGGGGTTCTACCTGGAACCAAAAAGGGTTCTTCCAAGGGTTCTCCTATGGGGACAGCTGAAGAACCCTTTTAGGTTCTAGATATAACCTTTTTTTCTAAGAGTGCAGGGCTAAGTCTTGCAGGACTAAAAAGCCTGCACATACTGTGCCTGTCCAGGATGGGAGTTGAAGTTAAGCCCTTTGAACCCAGTCAGGGGCTGAGATGCTGGTGTCTGGATAGATAGGTAACAGTGGGGATGTGGAGGTTCAGGGCTGAAGGCTGATTTGGTGGACTGGTTAGGGAGGTAACAGTGGGGATGTGGAGGTTCAGGGCTGAATGCTGTTTTGGTGGTCTGGTTAGGGAGGTAACAGTGGGGATGTGGAGGTTCAGGGCTGAAGGCTGATTTGGTGGACTGGTTAGGGAGGTAACAGTGGGGATGTGGAGGTTCAGGGCTGAAGGCTGATTTGGTGGACTGGTTAGGGATGTAACAGTGGGGAAGTGGAGGTTCAGGGCTGAAGGCTGATTTGGTGGTCTGGTTAGGGATGTAACAGTGGGGATGTGGAGGTTCAGGGCTGAAGGCTGATTTGGTGGTCTGGTTAGGTAGGTAACAGTGGGGATGTGGAGGTTCAGGGCTGAAGGTTGATTTGGTGGTCTGGTTAGGTAGGTAACAGTGGGGATGTGGAGGTTCAGGGCTGAAATCTGATTTGGTGGTCTGGTTAGGTAGGTAACAGTGGGGATGTGGAGGTTCAGGGCTGAAGGCTGATTTGGTGGACTGGTTAGGGAGGTAACAGTGGGGATGTGGAGGTTCAGGGCTGAAGGCTGATTTGGTGGACTGGTTAGGGAGGTAACAGTGGGGATGTGGAGGTTCAGGGCTGAAGGCTGATTTGGTGGACTGGTTAGGGAGGTAACAGTGGGGATGTGGAGGTTCAGGGCTGAAGGCTGATTTGGTGGACTGGTTAGGGATGTAACAGTGGGGATGTGGAGGTTCAGGGCTGAAGGCTGATTTGGTGGTCTGGTTAGGGATGTAACAGTGGGGATGTGGAGGTTCAGGGCTGAAGGCTGATTTGGTGGTCTGGTTAGGTAGGTAACAGTGGGGATGTGGAGGTTCAGGGCTGAAGGTTGATTTGGTGGTCTGGTTAGGTAGGTAACAGTGGGGATGTGGAGGTTCAGGGCTGAAATCTGATTTGGTGGTCTGGTTAGGTAGGTAACAGTGGGGATGTGGAGGTTCAGGGCTGAAGGCTGATTTGGTGGACTGGTTAGGGAGGTAACAGTGGGGATGTGGAGGTTCAGGGCTGAAGGCTGATTTGGTGGACTGGTTAGGGAGGTAACAGTGGGGATGTGGAGGTTCAGGGCTGAAGGCTGATTTGGTGGACTGGTTAGGGATGTAACAGTGGGGATGTGGAGGTTCAGGGCTGAAGGCTGTTTTGGTGGACTGGTTAGGGATGTAACAGTGGGGATGTGGAGGTTCAGGGCTGAAGGCTGATTTGGTGGTCTGGTTAGGTAGGTAACAGTGGGGATGTGGAGGTTCAGGGCTGAAATCTGATTTGGTGGTCTGGTTAGGTAGGTAACAGTGGGGATGTGGAGGTTCAGGGCTGAAGGCTGATTTGGTGGACTGGTTAGGGAGGTAACAGTGGGGATGTGGAGGTTCAGGGCTGAAGGCTGATTTGGTGGACTGGTTAGGGAGGTAACAGTGGGGATGTGGAGGTTCAGGGCTGAAGGCTGATTTGGTGGACTGGTTAGTGAGATAACAGTGGGGATGTGGAGGTTAAGGGCTGAAGGCTGATTTGGTGGTCTGGTAAGGGAGGTAACAGTGGGGATGTGGAGGTTTAGGGCTGAAGGCTGATTTGGTGGTCTGGTAAGGTAGGTAACAGTGGGGATGTGGAGGTTTAGGGCTGAAGGTTGATTTGGTGGTCTGGTTAGGTAGGTAACAGTGGGGATGTGGAGGTTCAGGGCTGAAATCTGATTTGGTGGTCTGGTTAGGTAGGTAACAGTGGGGATGTGGAGGTTCAGGGCTGAAGGCTGATTTGGTGGACTGGTTAGGGAGGTAACAGTGGGGATGTGGAGGTTCAGGGCTGAAGGCTGATTTGGTGGACTGGTTAGGGAGGTAACAGTGGGGATGTGGAGGTTCAGGGCTGAAGGCTGATTTGGTGGACTGGTTAGGGAGGTAACAGTGGGGATGTGGAGGTTCAGGGCTGAAGGCTGATTTGGTGGACTGGTTAGGGATGTAACAGTGGGGATGTGGAGGTTCAGGGCTGAAGGCTGATTTGGTGGTCTGGTTAGGGATGTAACAGTGGGGATGTGGAGGTTCAGGGCTGAAGGCTGATTTGGTGGTCTGGTTAGGTAGGTAACAGTGGGGATGTGGAGGTTCAGGGCTGAAGGTTGATTTGGTGGTCTGGTTAGGTAGGTAACAGTGGGGATGTGGAGGTTCAGGGCTGAAATCTGATTTGGTGGTCTGGTTAGGTAGGTAACAGTGGGGATGTGGAGGTTCAGGGCTGAAGGCTGATTTGGTGGACTGGTTAGGGAGGTAACAGTGGGGATGTGGAGGTTCAGGGCTGAAGGCTGATTTGGTGGACTGGTTAGGGAGGTAACAGTGGGGATGTGGAGGTTCAGGGCTGAAGGCTGATTTGGTGGACTGGTTAGGGATGTAACAGTGGGGATGTGGAGGTTCAGGGCTGAAGGCTGTTTTGGTGGACTGGTTAGGGATGTAACAGTGGGGATGTGGAGGTTCAGGGCTGAAGGCTGATTTGGTGGTCTGGTTAGGTAGGTAACAGTGGGGATGTGGAGGTTCAGGGCTGAAATCTGATTTGGTGGTCTGGTTAGGTAGGTAACAGTGGGGATGTGGAGGTTCAGGGCTGAAGGCTGATTTGGTGGACTGGTTAGGAAGGTAACAGTGGGGATGTGGAGGTTCAGGGCTGAAGGCTGATTTGGTGGACTGGTTAGGGAGGTAACAGTGGGGATGTGGAGGTTCAGGGCTGAAGGCTGATTTGGTGGACTGGTTAGTGAGATAACAGTGGGGATGTGGAGGTTAAGGGCTGAAGGCTGATTTGGTGGTCTGGTAAGGGAGGTAACAGTGGGGATGTGGAGGTTTAGGGCTGAAGGCTGATTTGGTGGTCTGGTAAGGTAGGTAACAGTGGGGATGTGGAGGTTTAGGGCTGAAGTCTGATTTGGTGGTCTGGTAAGGGAGGTAACAGTGGGGATGTGGAGGTTCAGGGCTGAAGGCTGATTTGGTGGACTGGTTAGGGAGGTAACAGTGGGGATGTGGAGGTTTAGGGCTGAAGGCTGATTTGGTGGTCTGGTAAGGGAGGTAACAGTGGGGATACCAGACCCACCTCCCTCAGCTGTTCCAGTTTCTCCAGAGTCTCCTTGGTGTCAAACTGCCACTCTTTCACCTGCTCCACTGCTGTAAATCCCTCCTGAAACACACAGACACATGCATGACTGAACAAACAGTTACACACGGACGCAAAAATACACATTTGAATAGAAAATGTCAATGCCAACCTCCAGTTTTATTTGAGAAGATGTGATACTCACATGGTTTTTGAGCCTGGTGTCAGCCCCTCCAACAATGAGCAGCTTGAGTATCTTATATCTGCCCAGGCGCACAGCATCATGCAGCGGAGTGTCCCCCTCCTGGAATACACAATTACAATACTACACTATGAGGACCAGGAAGATAATGAGGACAATATGAGGACAACCAAGATAATGTTGAGCCATATCGTAACAATGATGTTTGTTTATTGTATTTCACCAAAACTGACTTACAATATCATATTAGACCAGGTATGATGCAGTGAGAAAGCATGACATCCTACCCTGTCTCTGGCGTTGATTTTTGCTCCGCTGTTCAGCAGGTATCCCACTACATCAGCATGGCCTGTCCTGGTGGCCACATGGAGAGGGCTGGCCATCAGCTATGGAGAGAGGGAGAGAGAGAGATAGAGCGAGAGAGAGAGAGAGAGAGAGAGAGAGAGAGAGAGAGAGAGAGAGAGAGAGAGAGAGAGAGAGAGAGAGAGAGAGAGAGAGAGTGAGTTAGAGCCACCATGGGCACATCTCTCCTCATCTCCTCTTCGTGAAAGACGTTGCAGATAACAATTCCTTGTAGCTGAAATCTTCCCAATTCTACATGTCAAAGGACAGAGAAACATGTCTGTTCTTAATATATCTGAACCCCACTGAGGACAACCCTGGACTGGTGAAATGATAAGGCTATGGGTAGATGGCCATTCTATTAGCTGGGTAACTCCATAATGAACGAAATGTCAGTAGCTATAGTCGCACAAATGCATCATGACACACCCACCCACGTCTCACCTTGTCTCTGATGTTGAGGTCAGCTCCATGTTTCTGGAGGACCTTGATGACTGCCAGGCTTCCTCCTCTACAGGCCCAGTGAACAGCTCTGGACTCCAGCTGGAACACACACAGCATGGCCGCCTTCACTCTACAATGTCTGAGGCTTAACAACTGATTCATCACTAGCTTTCCATTCCACAGCCCTAACCTAATCAATTATCCATTTATGAGCACAATACTTGAGGTTATATAGAGGTTACATCTAAGAGGTTAGGTTACATACTGTACGTGTGATAAAAAATAGTCAATTTGTTCCCTAGTATTGGAGTTAAAAACACAATTATGTCAATTATGTCATTTCACAGCTTTTATCATTGACTATAGAACATACAGTAGTAATGGCAAGAGTCTCTCACCCGATCTTTAGAATTGACGTTAGCTCCTTTCTCTAGAAGCTTCTGGACAACGGTAGAGTGTCCTTCGATGGAGGCAAAGTGCAGTGCTGTCCTCCTTAACTGGAAAAATATTTAGTTATGTAAGACTGTTAAAATTATATTTGTCTGAGGTTAAAGGTACAATTTTTTATTTTTTGTATTGTGTGCTACTTCTACAGTACTGCAAGGCCATGGCAGATAGCTAGGCCACAATCATTTCAATTTACAGTTGAAATGAACTTTGAACTATTGAGGCCAGATCTTTCAACAAGTAAATAAATATATTTTGTGAAGTATACCCAGCACCCTGTGTTTTGGTTAATCATGTCACATGACCTGGATTTTAACCTTTATTTTAAGCCTTTTCCAGACATGAGAATTAGATCAAAAATGAAAGCAATTGTCTGAGGATGGTGCTGGACCATGTGACATTTAAGGAAAAGTGGTCAGTTTGATGAAAAAGCGTAATAAAGGTTACAATCCAGATCATGTGACATGATTAACCAAAACACAGGTCCTAAGTAGACCATATACCATAGAGACTATTACTTACCTGATCACTGAAGTTGGGGTCTCCTCCATCTTCCAGATATTTCTCCACCACTTTGAGTTTACCCTGAGTCACTGCCTTCATGAAGTCAAAAGTGTCTACAGGTCCTAACTGACCAACACAAACACACAGACTCTCTGGGACTTATCAACTGATCCAGCAAACCCTGGTCCCACTCTTAAAAATGACAATCAGAGTATTCTGCATTGTTCCGGTCATCATTTATACATAAAACTGGAAATCTGAAAGATAAATATTGCTCAAAAAATATATATATATGTTGCCTCACCACAGGCACGTCCACAGCCACCTTGGATGAGGACCGAGTCTTCTTCTTCAACTTCCTCCTCTGGCAGATCTCCTGGATGCTCTCTGGTCCACCCTGATCAACTATCTCCCCCTCTGAAAATGAATTCCTCTCTCTGTCCTCTGCCTAGGGGAGACAAGATGACAGACTGACTCAGAATCAGCTCTCATTACCACAGTTAGTTATCTGCTGCAGTTGAGTTCAGTTACAGTATCTCTCCTCTCTCTCTCTCTCGCTCTCTCTGTCTCTCTCTCTCTCAACAGTTTGACACAACAACAATAAAGAATACGACTGCCAAAACACAAGACAGATTACATTTATCATGGTAGTATATGTAATATTGTCTTAACTATTAAAAGTATTACTATTCACTCATTCTTCATACACCAGCCCTAGAGTCTGGTATGAGTGACTGGCATCCCTTCCTTTATTCTGGGTCTGGTGTAAACCAACAGCTGTTTGAACAGTAGCTAGCCAACACCTGATTTACTACAGGGCATAGAAGGGGCGAGGGTGTGAGAGGGTCAGGGTGCCTGTAAAAGCAGAGATGCCAGGGGCTCATGTTGAAGTGGCTAATGCCCAGATACATTCATAGCATGGTAACCTCATAGCCTGGTTGTGATCATAAACGAGCACATGCTTTCAACAAAATATCTGGTAATAGAGCAATGTTGTTGGCAATAACCAACCTTGGGGAAATATAAACAGCCTCTTGAGATAGATGTGAGTAGGTTGTGTGTAAAATAAAGGTGAATATAATTAAATATTGTCTCAATAACAAGCCTGGTAAAAGAGAGCTAAATAAAATTTATTGACAATAAACTATTGCTGGATATAGAATGTAGGATTCACAGACTATAATGTAACTGAGGGTGAATACATAACCAAATGTCACGATCGTTGAACGGAGTAGATCGTTGAACATACTTTATTATCGATAGTGATAACAAAACAATAAACGATAACGTGACGTCCTAGGTTAAACACAACCAACACGGAACAAACCAAAAGGAACAAGATCCCACAACTACTGTGGGTAAACTGGCTGCTTAAGTATGGCTCCCAATCAGAGACAACAAGCAACAGCTGATACTCGTTGCCTCTGATTGAGAACCACACTGGCCAACATAGAAAACACAACTCTAGAATATCGACATAGAACAAGAACACATAGAATCTACACACCCTGGCTCAACATATAGAGTCCCCAGAGCCAGGGTGTGACAGTACCCCCCCCCAAAGGCGCGGACTGCGACCGCGCCTCAACCTAAACCAAACAGGGGAGGGCTGGGTGGGCATTCCTCCTCGGAGGCGGTTCCGGCTCCGGGCTTGCCCACCACCCTCCAATAATCCCCCCGTAGCGCCCCTGGTCCGGTCTGGCCCCGCTGGCTGGAGCTGGACTGGACATCGTAGGAGCGGATTGCTTAAGCTCCGGTGTGGAGCAGCTGACCGGTACCCGACCAGGCACCGGTGACCCAGGCACGGGTTGTGCCGGACTGACGACTCACACCCCTGGCTTGGTGCGTGGAGCAGGAACGGGCCGGACCGGGCTGACGATGCGCACCCCTGGCTTGGTGCGTGGAGCAGCAACGGGCCGGACCGGGCTGACGATGCGCACCCCTGGCTTGGTGCGTGGAGCAGGAACGGGCCGGACCGGGCTGACGATGCGCACCCCTGGCTTGGTGCGTGGAGCAGCAACGGGCCGGACCGGGCTGACGATGCGCACCCCTGGCTTGGTGCGTGGAGCCGGAACGGGCCGTACCGGGCTGACGATGCGCACCCCTGGCTTGGTGCGTGGAGCAGGAACGGGCCTTACCGGGCTGACGACTCGCACCCCTGGCTTGGTGCGTGGAGCAGGAACGGGCCTTACTGGGCTGACGACTCGCACCCCAGGCTTGGTGCGAGTGGCAGGAACAGGCCGGGCCGGGCTGGCGACGCGCACCGTAGGCTTGGTGCGAGTGGCAGGAACAGGCCGGGCTGGGCTGGCGACGCGCACCGTAGGCTTGGTGCGAGTGGCAGGAACAGGCCGGGCCGGGCTGGCGACGCGCACCGTAGGCTTGGTGCGAGTGGCAGGAACAGGCCGGGCCGGGCTGGCGACGCGCACCGTAGGCTTGGTGCGAGGGGCAGGAACAGGCCGGGCCGGGCTGGCGACGCGCACCGTAGGCTTGGTGCAAAGGGCAGGAACAGGCCGGGCCGGGCTGGCGACGCGCACCGTAGGCTTGGTGCGAGTGGCAGGAACAGGCCGGGCCGGGCTGGCGACGCGCACTGGAGGCTTGGTGCGAGGAGCAGGAACAGGCCGGGCCGGGCTGTGGAGACGGATAGGAGACCTGGAGTGAAGAGCTGCCACAACCCGTCCTGGCTGAATGCCTACCTTCACACACTCTGTGTGAGGCATCAGCACAGGACGTACAGGGCTGTGTACCCGTACTGGCATAACAGCACGTGACACTGGCGCAGGATATCCGGGACCGAGGAGAGGCACTGGAGGCCACGAGCGCTGAGCCGGCACACTCCGTCCTGGCTGCATGCCCACCTTCGCACGACACGTGCGGGGTGCTCGCACAGGACGTACCGGACTATGCCGGACCACTCGTGGCACAGTACGCAGCTCCGCATACCCCGGAACCTGCCCAGTCTCATGCTGCCATGCCTGAGTATGGGGAGTTGGCTCTGCTCTCCATCCAGGCTCCGCCAACCTGCCTTCTGGCCCCCCAAACCCGGTGGCCTCCTCTCCTAATCTCCCAATACGCCCTGTGGCAGCCTCCTGCTGCCCCGTCGCCCATGCCGTGTGCCCCCCCCCTAAAAAAATATTGGGGTTGCCTCTCGTCCGTCCGACGACAACACTGTTGACGCCGTTGCTCCTCTCTTGCCAGGGCCTTAACCTTAGCCCATGGCCCTTTTCCCCCGAGCATGTCCTCCCTGGACCACAATTGGCCCACCTGGGCCATCGCCAACCTCTCCAGCTCCTTACCCGGCGCTTCCTCCCATGTCCAGGCTGCCTGCTCCTGGACACGCTGCTTGGTCCTGGTATGGTGGGATCTTCTGTCACGATCGTTGAACGGAGTAGACCAAGGCGCAGCGTGATGAACGAACATACTTTATTATCGATAGTGATAACAAGAACAAAACAATAACGTGACGTCCTAGGTTAAACACAACCAACACGGAACAAACCAAAAGGAACAAGATCCCACAACTACTGTGGGTAAACTGGCTGCTTAAGTATGGCTCCCAATCAGAGACAACAAGCAACAGCTGATACTCGTTGCCTCTGATTGAGAACCACACTGGCCAACATAGAAAACACAACTCTAGAATACCGACATAGAACAAGAACACATAGAATCTACACACCCTGGCTCAACATATAGAGTCCCCAGAGCCAGGGTGTGACACCAAATGTATGAGCAGTTTACTTATTTTTACTTTTACTTTACCTGGATGCTTTCAACGTTGTGATTGGTGGGTTCACTGCCTGGTTCTTCCTGTTCAGGTGTGTCCCACTTTATATGTCCCAGCTTCATCGCTCGCGCTCTGCGACGCTGGTTAATAACATAGAAATTATATTCAAATCGTAACTCTATCTAAAGTGAATTGAAAAACACACCTTAATATACTTTACAATTAAAACAGAAATGCAAAAATAGAAAGCCAAGCAAAATATTATTTTCCATTTGTAGAAAACTGGCGTAATCCTTCTGTGCCTGCAGTAAGAGTACTTATGTTTACAGTTTTTTAAAATTGCTTTGGTACTATTTTCACAAGTATGTGGTTAATTTTAAAAACTGTTCGCACAAAACTCCAAACTGGCAACACTTGTAAAGCAGCCAGTTTTACATTCAAAACCTTTCATTGTGCATCCATTTTGTTTGCAGACATCTTTCACCACACAACCATTGATCCAAAATATGTTTGCTGTGAAATATAATGAGTAGATTGGTTTAATCACCAAAACACAACATAACGATAATGATTTAGTTATTTTAACAACCAGCTAATCCAATAGCAAAAAATGTAAGATACATGTTTAAAAATTGCCCTTTGAATGTATTAAGCTACAGCTACAGTACAGTACATTACACTGTTTTCACATTAGGCAATACACTACCCATTACAATTGACTAAACATGACATTTCCATAATTTCTATCCCATGTGCGATCAAAGGGCGGCAGGTAGCTTAGTGGGTAAGAGCGTTGTGCCAGTAACCGAAAGGTCGCTGGTTCTAATCCCCAAGCCGACTAGTTGAAAAATCTGTCGATGTGCCCTTAAGCAAGGCACTTAACCCTAATTGCTCATGTAAGTCGCTCTGGATAAAAGCATCTGCTAAATGACTAAAATGTAAATGTAATCATTGAAACATATTTCACAATGTAATCAAATGAAACATCATGTTTAGCAGCACTAGTTTGCATCAAGCCTGTCTTGATCATTTGGCCATAGGTTCTCATCGAAACCGCAGTAAATATCTTAATTGTTCATGCTCCTGGGGGAAAAACCTTTTGGCATGGCTATTCCAAGCCTGACATAGGTCTGGATTGATGTCATTGCATGCCTCATTCATGGCCTGAAGGAGGGTGGTGTGGTCATTGGGATGGCAATCATACACCTTCCAACTGTAACGTAATCATGTATTGTATTTTACAGTATTGTATTGTAGTGGTCCTGTGTGGCTCAGTTAGTAAGAGCATGGCACTAGCAACACCAGTGTTGTGGGTTCGATTTCCACTGGGGTCACATACCAAAATGTGTGGACTGACTGTTGTCACTTTGGATAAAAGTGTCTGCTACGTAAATGGCATATACTACTGTATTGGTCATTATTACAGTACTGTATTGGCCTATGTTAAAGTACTGTATTGGCCAATGACATTTTAGTAAAGCAGTGTGAAACCTCCCCATCAAAAACACCCCAGATACATGTTTACTGTATAGGGATGCATTTCTTTCTTGTTTTGGAATTTCTGGATTATTTTCGCATCGGTATTGTATTTATTTATGCATTGTAGGAGCTAGAAATATAGGCGTTTCACTGCACCTGCTGTAACATCTACTAATCTGTGTACACGACCAGTAAACTTTGATTTGATTTGTTACATCCAGTACATCTCTGATCTTGTCAATAACAGATCTTTTTTTACATTTACTGTTAAGTCAAATCATAATAGTCATCATCATAGTAGTACATTCAGGTATATTTATTACACTTTTTATGTTTCTACTTTACAGACGTACATTTTCATTATGTAGTTCTCAAAATCTGTAGTAGACAAACCAGTTTAAATGTAAAATCTATAGGTTTACCAAACGTTTAAGTGACGATCAATAAAGAGCAGTCGGATTAAGTAATAGTAAAATGTATTTTAACAAAAGAGAAGAGAATCATATCAAAAGTAATGTGAGCATTGCATTGTGAAAGACAATTACTTCATATGAACATGTATGCAATGTAAAACATGTATTTCTAGATGACACTGATTGAGTTTGTGAAAAAGTTACTGTATGATTTTGTGTATTATACTTAGTCAATTGAAGATGTGCTTAGACTTTTGAAACAACTGCCTGTCTGATGATGTGTTTTGTGTTTTGTACTAAGAGTTGTGAAAATGTACAGCATACTTGTGAATATTGCACTAAAGCAGGGGTGTCAAACGTACGGCCCGCGGGCCGGATCAGGCCCGCAAACGGGTTTAATCCGGCCCGCGAGATGATTAAAAAAAATAAATAAAAAAAAATAATAATAATAATATATTTTTTTTAAGTATAAAAATGCGCTGCAATTTTTCAACAAAATAAACTGCTGTTCCAATTGCGTCCACTGGATGGCGCAATAGAAATTATGTTAAGCAAGCAAACTGTTTATACCGGGGCAGAGCAAGTAGGTCAAGCACGTGCAGCCAATGAGCTACTTTGTTTTGCCCGCGATATTTATTACGGCTTCTACTTTTAACATTATGTGCTTTGGCACCCTCATTGCCCCAATATGTCTCTGTCAAAAAAGAGAAAAGTGGACGCAGAGTGCAGAGTGTTCCAAGAAAAATGGTCATCCTATTTAATCACGGAATTGAATGGGAAAGCTGTATGTTTGGTGTGTTCAGAGCATGTTGCAGTGCTGAAAGAATATAACCTTCGTCGCCACTATGTGAGTCTTCATGCCGACAAATATGACAACTTTCAAGGACAGCGGAGATGAGAGAAGGTGAATGAACTGTTGGCGGGTCTGAAGAAACAGCAGTCTGTGTTTACTCACAGCCGAGACATCAGTGACGCTGCAGTGAAAGCTAGCTACCTCATTGCTAATGAAATCGCAGTGGCTTCAAAACCATTTAGTGACGGTGAATTTGTAAAAACATGCATGATGAAGGCAGCGGAGATTGTGTGCCCTGAAAAGCGGCAGGCTTTTGCAAATATCAGCCTGACAAGAAACACAGTTGCAGACAGGATTTCCGATCTTTCAGTGGATTTGGACAGCCAGTTGAAGCAAAAAGTAAAGTCATTTATTGCGTTTTCGGTTGCAATTGATGAAAGCACGGACATTACAGATGTTGCACAACTGGCCATTTTTTCATCCGCGGAGTTGATGACACATTGACCATCACCGAGGAGTTCGTGGAGTTGGTGCCGATGACAGATACAACGACAGCAGCTGATATTTTTACCGCACTCGTCGGCGCGCTGGACAGGGTCGGAGTGGACTGGTCCCGCGCTTTCAGCCTGGCTACAGATGGTGCGCCCTCAATGATCGGGAAAAAAGCAGGCGTTGTGACAAAGTTCAGAGAGAAAGTGCAATCTGCAAATGGAGGACGTGATTTTTTTACTTTTCACTGTATTTTGCACCAGGAGGCTTTGTGTTGCAAGTCATTAAAGATGGATAACGTCATGAAGGTGGTATTCCAAACTGTTAATTTCATCCGATCCAGAAGCCTGAATCACCGTCAGTTTGACAGCCTTCTCAGAGAGAAAGACCACATCTATGGCCTGCCATACCACACTGAGGTAAGATGGTTAAGCCGAGGTGCTGTGCTGAGGCGTTTCTTTGATTTACGAGAAGAAATTGAACAGTTCATGGAAGAAAAGGGCAAACCAGGGTTAGAATTTCATTCCGCAGAATGGATGCCGGACCTTGCATTTATGGTGGATGTTACAGAGCACCTGAATAACTTGAACAAACAGCTGCAAGGGCGCAACAAAGTTGTCACGCAGTATTATGACAGCATACGTTCTTTCAAGTTGAAGCTGTCATTGTGGGAGACGCAACTTGCCGGTGGTGATGCAGCTCACTTCCCCTGTCTGAAAAATGTGTGCGCGACCCAACATGTGGCAGACATGAAGCGGTTCAAAGATAAAATAACTGGACTGTTACGGGAGTTTGAGCAACGCTTTCAGATTTATGTTTATATGTTTTTATGTTGATGTGCTATTGTTTTTAATTGATTTTATTTGTATATTTAACCTATTATTGACTCTGTGGTTCTTGCACTTGTTTGGGGAACAGGATTTCATTATTTTTATCTACATTTCTGCCTGAGAAATGACACCCTGATATAGTTCTGTGATCTGTGATATACTTCTGTGAATCACTGAGGCATTGTGTGTTTGTGTGTTCTTTGTCCTCAGAACTTTCAAATAACTTGAGGTGTTTTATGATTAATAGTGATGTTGTGCTTTTGGACACTGTCCTCAGGCTCCAGCTTTATGTTTATATGTTTTTATGTTGATGTGCTATTGTTTTTAATTGATTTTATTTTATTTGTATATTTAACCTATTCTTGACTCTGTGGTTCTTGCACTTGTTTGGGGAACAGGATTTCATTATTTTTATCTACATTTCTGCCTGAGAAATGACACCCTGATATAGTTCTGTGATCTGTGAAACAGTTCTGTTAATCACTGAGGCATTGTGTGTTTGTGTGTTCTTTTTCTTTAGAATTTTCAAATAAACTTGACGTGTTTTATGATTAATAGTGATGTTGTGCTTGTACTATTTTGGACACACTGTCCTCAGGCTCCAGCTTTATGATGTATGTTGATCGTATTAAAACAAAGAAAACAATCTGAAGTTGTTGTTTTTAAGTTATATATACCATGATTTTTCCGGTCCGGCCCACTTGGGAATAGATTTTCCTCCATGTGGCCCCTGAGCTAAAATGAGTTTGACACCCCTGCACTAAAGTGATAAAAAAAAACTGTAACATGAGATTAGTGGTTGTATTCTGAATATAATTTATAACTAACAAGCTAATTGCCCTCTAGTGCTGAACTGCTGGTTGTAAGAAAGTGTAAATTAAGTCATTAATTAAAATCTGTGAATCCCAAATAAGCCCTAGGTGTTGTCTGCTTGTAGAGGAAGGAAATATTTAACTTTGATCCCTCCCTGGAGGCAGTATCAAACCTGTTGAGGGGCATGGATCATAGAGGAATCTACTAGAACACCTGCCCATTCAATATAATGTATTTTTGCATGGAATATTTAAATTAATCATTGCAAACTGAAATGTTGATATTAGAATGGTGAAACATGAACAAATATAGACCAAAATCCTGAAGTAAAATCCTTGCAGACACCATGGCATACAAATGTCTATGAAAGTCTATGAAACAAAATACATGTATAATCAAGGACATTACTTTATTTATAATTAAGAAATTACTTGATTTCATGTATTAGTTGTAAAGATGTAGCAATGTACTATAGATAGGCTGCAGTCGGTTTTCTTTGGTGGTAGCTTACATCGGGTACTGTAGGTCAGATGTCAGAGGTCAGGCTGTTAAGTTAATAAGCTGTAAACTATTTCAGAAGCAGCAAAGGGTCTCGTGGTTATAGATACCTCAGATAACTGTAGGTCACACCAGGGGGAGAACTGCCTCCTCTCATTGAAGCCATGAAGTTCATGGCTGACCGAAGAACTGCAGCCTGTTGTTTGCAGAAAGCAGGCTCCCCCAATACAGTGAATGGGAAAATGGCAATCTTCATGGTCAATATTTGTGTGAATAAAATAAAAATCAGAAGACAGTCACGGTATCAGTAATTGCTTCTACACCAGATGTATGTCCTTGAACCGATTACTTTAAAATTGCACACAGAAGAAGTTATAAAGATAATTTTGTTGCTACCGGCAGCCTGCAGTCCGCGGTCGGCCTTCAACTTGAGATACTTGAGAGGGGACAGTCGTTCTCCCCTGGTCGCAGCCTGCTATGTCACTTCCTGAAGTAGCACAAACTGCGCATTTTATGTCTTGAGAATCCCCCCCCCCCCCCCCCCCCCCCCGGAAGAGACGCCATCTTAGCAAGCTAAAACCGACTTCCTGAGCTTTAAATGCGCCATTGAGTCTTCACATAGGAATGAATGGTGTGATGTCATTGATGGCTTTGTCCATTCTTATACAGTCAATGGGTCACACAGTCACAGCAAAGGCTAGCTTAGGTCACTCAACCTCACACACGATTAACACCAGCTAGTGCAAGTGTGTGTATGTGTGGGTGTGTGTACACGTGTGTGTCTATGTTAATATGTACAGTAGGATATGTGATTGTTTTAAAGGCCCAGAGATTTTCCTGTGAGGTTGAAATAATACTGTGAAATTGTGAAAATTATGATAAAGCCCTTTCAATGTAAGAGCTATAGAACGCCTGAAATTTCAGCCTGTTTTGGTGGGAGGGAGTTTTGGCCTTCCATGGTGACATCACCATGCTGTAAATTAGTTAATAGACCAATAAGAAAGAGTTCCAAACCTCTCTGCCAATAACAGATCATTTTCAGTTT
Source organism: Coregonus lavaretus (assembly GCF_964263955.1). NCBI lineage: Eukaryota > Metazoa > Chordata > Actinopteri > Salmoniformes > Salmonidae > Coregonus > Coregonus lavaretus. Next base: position 36,238,300 of record NC_140012.1, on the reverse strand, counting down.
TCCCCTCCTCACTCAGACCACTCCCAGACAGTCCTAGCATAATTATTGCTTGAGAAATTTTCCAAGAAGCTATTTGTTAAGAAGCTATTTTTGTTTATTTTTGACCATTTTAGTTGAAACAGTAAGGTACTTAATCAAAATCAAATCAAATGTTATTGGTCACATACACATATTTAGCAGATGTTATTGCGGGTGTAGAGAAATTCTTGTACATTGTTACCCAAAAATGATTTGATATTGAGATAAAAAAACAGCTGCATTTAAATACATTTAGCAGACGCTCTTATCCAGAGCAATTAGGGTTAAGTGCCTTGCTCAAGGTCACATCAACAGATTTTTCACCTAGTTGGCTCGGGGATTAGAACCAGCAACCTTTCGGTTACTGGCGCAATGCTCTTAACCACTAAGCTACCTGCCGCCCCATACTCATCTATGGCTAAATATGATGGCATTATTTGAGCTCTAAGGCAACTTTCTCAATGTAAAACATTTGTCTATTATGTAATGAATTGGATTCAGCCTTGATGCTCTCATCCACCTTCATTAGAACCTTGGTTAGGAAAAGGTCTGAGGCATAGCCTTGCAGGAAAGTGTCCCACTAGCCAATAGAGTGCTCCCTTTGCTTTGTTTTCCTGGATAGTCACCCGTTGAAGTGTCCTGGGGTAAGGAATGTGTTTTTTAATACACCATTGTTGTTTATGATAACGCAATGACATGTTACCCATTTACCAGTAGAATGCATCTTGAATTTAAAACATGATAAATAAGTGATCATTTCCCCCTACCTCAGATTTCTTGTGATCCAGTTCTGCTTTCACATTGGTAGTCCACTGCACATCCTCCTCCATACTGGGGTGTTCGTTCAGGGTTGAAATGGAAACAAAACAACAGAAACACAACCTGTGGTTGAAACAACTTCCCAATCCTCACTTCCAATCTATATCTAACAGTTCTAACAGCTGAATAGCAAACAGATTGTCTGTCTAAACATCAGTCTGCCTGCTCAGGGGACCGGTTGGTTACCAGCTGTGATGTGGCAGTCCGGGTGGTCTTATACTTCCTGATTGGAATGCCAGGCTCACAAGGGGCATTGTGAAACCCTAGTAGACAGGTCTACTACTGTGTGTGTGTGTGTGTGTGTGTATGTATGCGTGTATGCTTGTGACCCCCCCCCCCCCCCCCCCCTTACACACACACACGCTCTGGAGTCATGAGCACAGGGTGCATTCGTTCCACAAGCTCTTACTTTTACGCACAGCCCCTGTGCCAGCCCTGTTAGCTGTCGTTTTACTAGGCCTCCAGACTCCAGGCCTGTAAACACACAGTTTTGGAGGATTACGTTATTTATAAGTAAGTCAAGTGATACCTTGTAAATATCTGCAAGGCTCATACCGTGAAGCAACCAATCAGAGACCGGCGCCGCGGTTTGACACAAATATCAGTAGATTTATCAGTCTATAACAAAAGCGTTTGTATGTTACAAATGTTGTTCACAGTTCCCCGACCCCCATCCATAACCCCCCACCCCCCCCCACACACACACACACACACTCACACACACACACACTGTCACATGTACACCTTTGAAAAGCAGTTGATAGGAAAGGTCAGGGTACCATAGTGAGTAGGCCACCACCAGAGCATGCTACTTATCTGAGCTCTAATAAATGTGTGATCCAACAGGATGAGTCATGATGATTGATATAAATCTCAGGTTAAGAGGACATTAGAGAGCAGCAAATAAATATAGTTATTACTTAGGCTGGGTGTGTGTGACATCATCAGAACACATTACAAGCCTCAATACACGCACACACACACACACACACTGGCTGTTGTTCCTGTGAGACTGACTGTTACTGTTTAACAGCAGGTGAATGATTCATTTTCAGTTAGGGAGGAGAAGGCAGAGTTCACAGGTGCATAAACAGCATAACACTCTCTCTGACACAGATCTAGAATCAGCTCACCTTCACCCTAATCTTAACGTTTACCACAAGTAGTACAAATGCAAAACTGACCTTAGATCAGCAGTTAGGGACATATTCAGTCTAGTGTAATAGCAGTCTAGCTTGGCAGCCATTTTAGCTGATTAGAGTCATTTGCCTTCTTGTCGTCACTAGAGCATGGAGGACAGAAGATGAACACTACGGAGACTGCTGTCTACAGACTTTCTCTAACATCTCTGAGCCCCTAGTCTTTAGGTAGGTCTTTTTGTTCAATTTTTCTTATGTACAATCTTTTGAATTGATCTATTCAACCTTTATTTAGCCAAGTTTGTCACTGAGATATGTCATTGTTAAGTTGTCTAGTGGCTGTGTGGAGTTAGCTAGCAACAGCAACCTTCAGTCAAATAAAATAAAATGTTATTTGTCACATGCGCCGACTAACACAGCTGAAGACCTTACCGTGAAATGCTTACTTACAAGCCCCTAACCAACAATTCAGTTCAAGAAATAGAGTTAAGAAAATATTTACTAAATAAACGAATGTCAAAAATAATAAAAAGTAACACAATAAAATGACATTAACAAGGCTATATACAAGGGGTACCGGTACCGAGTCAATGTGCAGGTTAGTCAAGGTAATTTGTAGGTAGGGGTAAAGTGACTATGCATAGATAATAAACAGTGAGTAGCAGCAGTGTAAAACCAAAGGGGGGGGGGGGGGGGGGGTGGGGGTAAATGTAAATAGTCCGGGTGGCCATTTTATTAATTGTTCAGCAGTCTTATAGCTTGGGGGTAGAAGCTGTTAAGGAGCCTTTTGGACCTAGACTTGGCGCTCCGGTACCGCTTGCCGTACGGTAGCAGAGTCTATGACTTGGGTGACTGGAGTCTTTGGCAATTTTTTGGGCAATGCTCTGACACCACCTAGTATATACAGTAGGTCCTGGATGGCAGGAAGCTTGGCCCCAGTGATGTACTGGGCCATACGCACTACCCTCTGTAGCGCCTTACAGTCGGATGCCGAGCAGTTGCCATACCAGGTGGTGATGCAACCAGTCAGGATGCTCTCGTTGGTGCATCTGTATAACTTTTTGAGGATCTGGGGACCCATGCCAAATCTTTCCAGTCTCCTGAGAGTGAAAAGGTGTTCTCTTGCCCTCTTCACGACTGGCTTGGTGTGTTTGAACCATAATAGTTTGTTGGTGATGTGGACACCAAGGAGCATGAAACTCTCGACCCGCTCCACTACAGCCCCGTCGATGTGAATGGGGGCGTGTTCGGCCCTCCTTTTCCTGTAGTCCACGATCAGCTCCTTTGTCTTGCCTACCACTGTTGTGTCATCATCAAACTTAATGATGGTGTTGGAGTCGTGCTTGGCCACGCAGTCGTGGTTTAACAGGGAGTACAGGAGGGGACTAAGCACGCAATCCTGAGGGGCTCCCCTGTTGAGGATCAGTGTGGCAGATGTGTTGTTGCCTACCCTTAACACCTGGGGGCGTCCCGTCAGGAAGTTCAGGATCCAGTTGCAGAGGGAGGTGTTTAGTCCCAGGGTCCTTAGCTTAGTGATGAGCTTTGTGGGCACTATGGTGTTGACCGCTGAGCTGTAGTCAATGAACAGCATTCTCACATAGGTGTTCCTTTTTTCCAGGTGTGAAAGGGCAGTGTAGAGTGCGATTGAGATTGCGTCATCTGTGGATCTGTTGGGGCGGTATGCGAATTGGAATGGGTCTAGGGTTTCCGGGATGATGGTGTTGATGTGAGCCATGACCAGCCTTTCAAAGCACTTCATGGCTACTGACGTGAGTGCTACAGGGCTGTAGTCATTTAGGCAGGTTACCTTCACTTTCTTGGGCACAGGGACTATGGTGGTCTGCTTGAAACATCTAGGTATTACAGACAAACATCAACCTATTACAGTGAAGACACTTGCCAGTTGGTCCGCGCATGCTCTGAGTACACTTCCTGGTAATCCGTCTGGCCCCGCAGCGTTGTGAATGTTGACCTGTTTAAAGGTCTTGCTCACATCGGCTACGGAGAGCGTGATCACACTGTCGTCCGGAACAGCTGGTGCTCTCATGCATGCTTCAGTGTTGCTTGCCTCAAAGCGTGCTAAAAGGCATTTAGCTCGTCCGGTAGGCTTGCGTCACTGGGCAGCTCGCAGCTGTGTTTCCCTTTATAGTCTGTAATAGTTTGCAAGCCCTGCCACATCCGACGAGTGTCAGAGCCTGTGTAGTAGGATTACATTTTAGTCCTGTATTGACACTTTGCCTGTTTGATAGTTCGTCTGAGTGCATAGCAGGATTTCTTATTAGCGTCCGGATTAGTGTCCCGCTCCTTGAAAGCAGCAGCTCTAGCCTTTAGCTCGAGCGGATGTTGCCTATAATCCACGGCTTCTGGTTGGGATATTTACGTACGGTCGCTGTTGGGACGATGTCGTCGATGCACTTATTGATGAAGCCGGTGACTGAGGTGGTATACTCCTCAATGCCATTGGATGAATCCCGGAACATATTCCAGTCTGTGCTAGCAAAACAGTCCTGTAGCGTAGCATCTTTATCATCTGACCACTTCCGTATTGAGCGAGTCACTAGTACTTCCTGCTTTAGTTTTTGCTTGTAAGCAGGAATCAGGAGGATAAAATTATGGTCAGATTTGCCAAACGGAAGGCGAGGTAGATCTTTGCATGTGTCTCTGTGTGTGGAGTAAAGGTGGTCTAGATTTTTTTCTCGTCTGGTTGCATATGTGACATGCTGGTAGAAATGAGGTAAAATGGATTTAAGTTTCCCTGCATGAAAGTCCCCGGCTCGTTGAGTGCTGTCTTAGTGCCAGCATCAGTTTGTAGTGGTAAGTTGACGGCTACGAATAATATAGATGAAAACTATCTTGGTTGATAGTGTGGTCTACAGCACATCATGAGTTCAATGTTCATCAATGTCTTAGTTTGGATAGTTTTCATGGATTTCAGGACAAGCACAGGAGAATAGGATCTCATCCCTAACCTTTCCTGGTGTGACACTAACCCTATAATAATTTGGGGGATGCTTCTATTTGTCCTGTAACGGAAATGCATTTATTGCTCGAGTGGCGCAGTGGTCTAAGGCACTGCATCGCAGTGCTAGCTGTGCCACTAGTGATCCTGGTTTGAGTCCAGGCTCTGTCCCAGCCGGTCGCGACCGGGAGACCCATGGGCGGCGCACAATTGGTCCAGCGTCGTCCAAGGTAGGGGAGGGTTTGGCCGGCAGGGATGTGGGTTTGTTTCCCATGGGGGGCCAGTATAATAAAAAATAAAAGGGGGCACATCAACAGCTTTTTTCGCTTTGTCAGCACTAGGACTCGAACCAACAGCATTTTAGTTACTGGCCCAACACTCTAACCTCAAGGCTACCTGCCACCCCTGCTACCTGGGCACACTCTGGCTGAACCCTAACCCTAGCCACAACTCCAACCTTAATCCTACCTTTCCCTGGTCTGACCCCAGGTCAGCATGGTGACTCTGAAACAGAGTGTGGAGGACCCAGATGACTGCAGCTCTCCTCTGCTGCCTGACGTTGACTTCACTGAGATAACACCTGTTACAGTTACACACAGGAGACCTAGACCTGACACCAGGGAAATGCTACTCAGCAGGTATGGTTCTCTGTGTGTGTGTGTGTGTGTGTGTGTGTGTGTGTGTGTGTGTGTGTGTGTGTGTGTGTGTGTGTGTGTGTGTGTGTGTGTGTGTGTGTGTGTGTGTGTGTGTGTGTGTGTGTGTGTGTGTGTGTTTTTGTCATTCACGTATATCCTTTCTATTCCAGGACTAACAACCTAGCTTTGAGTCTGGTGCTGCTGGTGGGATGCTACTCTGCTGTCCTGGTCCCTGCTCTTATACCTTCAGACCATCTGTCAGGGGCTAACGACAGCCAACACACTGACATGGTACTAAACACACACAAATGCATATGAATACATGTATTTGGTGGTTGTGTGTATTAAACTGCTCTCTTGTAATGAACTGATTTCTCTTACTCTAGTCTGTGCTGTAGGTCTTACAAAACTCCCCCCTCTTCTCTCTCCTCCAGGTCATACTAAACCGCTCTGCCTCCCTGCTTGTGCAGCCCTGCCAGCCAGGCCGGTGTGTGTCTCGTCTCCTCTCCCTGGACTCCTCCTCAGACCTCCAGGACATCCCTGTGTTCCTCCAGCAGGGGGTAGCAGCAGACAGGCCTATTCCCTGGGACCTGCCTCCTCCTCTGGGCCTCCATGGCTGTGACGAGAGTGTGGCTAGGGCCCTGGCCTCTCTAACCCACCCCGGCCTGCCCCCATACCTGGAGGGGAGAGGTGAGAGTGGGTGCTGTAGGAGGTGTGTTGTGGTGGGCAGCGGAGGGGTGCTACATGGCAGCAACCTGGGATCCCATATCGACCAGTATGATGTCATCATCAGGTGAGTGACCAATCAAACAAACAATCAATGTAATTGTAAAAGAAGCACAATTTTTTTAAATCAGATAATATTTTCCAGGACCCCCTACTGTATCACCTAGACGACAATCTGTTTCTGATATTACAACCAATCCCATTTTTAGTTTTCCAGACGGCTAAAGTAAATACATCAAAGCAACCAAACTAACCTCTACAACTTCCTGGTAACTAAGGGGATATACTGGATTTGATTTTGATTGTCTGAAGCTGTGTTTTCCTTCCTCTCCTCTCTTGCCTCCTTCCCCTCCTCTTTCTCCTTCCCCTTCACACTCCTCTCTGTCCTCTCAGGATGAACAACGCCCCAATGTCAGGGTTTGAGAGGGACGCAGGCTCCAGGACCACCGTCCGTCTGATGTACCCAGAGGGAGCTCCCCTTTCCTCCAGCGAGTACAGACACACCTCCTTGGTTACACTGGTGGTCTTCAAGTGCCTGGACCTGGACTGGCTCACCTCCATCATCACCAAACAGCCTCTGGTGGGAATGTGTTTACTAACTGTTTGTTTTCCTGTTTGTCTGTTTGTTTCCCTGTCAGAGACACAGTGGCTTGAGGAGTTTTAGTGCAGTTTTGCAGACAGAAAATGACTTCCAGAGTAGCTTCTCTACGTTCTGCTGTCCATGGACAGGGTTGGGTAGGTTACTTTCCGTTACAGTTACTACTTACCTGTCCAAGATTTTTATCAGTAACGTAACATTTGGATTACCCAAACATAATCTGAATACTTTCAGTTACTGCATTTGGTATGCTATCATAGTGGTCTCTGACATGTTGTCAGACTCGCTTAGGTGAAACAAACCTAAAGGTCAACTGCACTTCCAGATTTGGCCTTGTTTTTCATCAATGGTCATTAAGAAATGCTAGTGGCCATGAGTTGGGGGTGTGGTTTGATGTGGGTGTTTGTTGGGTGTGTCTTTGCCATTCAATCAAAACCTACAAGGACAGTAGCTAGCCAGTTCGAGTTTAAACATTATTTAAAGAAAGCTGCCAACATGCATCAAACATGTCAGGTTTGCTTGATTATGAGCTAGCTAGCTAGCTAATGTTAGCTAGCAGGGATCAAAGCTGTCTTCAGGTTCAACGTTAGCTATGCAAATCTTCCTCTCACGTTATACGTTAAGGAGAGGCTATGTATTTAGCTAGTTACATCAAAGTATCATAGCCTAGTATCCTAGTGGCATAGCCTACCAAAGAATGACATGTAGCTAGCTAGCCCTTGATCGTGACTCTCAGTTCCATTACATTACACATAAGATTCATTGGACGAAGGCATTTTCTGTAGGGGGAGTTTTGTTAAGAGCCCCGATGCTCAATCTGAACATTGCTTGTGGTACGGTTTTGGAAGCATAAGGTCCTTATTTTTCATATCAGCAAGAAATAATTTTCAAAAAACAAAAGGTTAAATTGATACTCACCTTGATAGGGTTAGTGTTCCCACACGGCCATATCTCCAGGTTACAGCGCTTGTTTACGGATGACAAGAGGGTACCATTATGCAAATTAGCTATCTAGTATGCTCCGCACAAATATGTGTAAGTGTAACTTGGGAAGTGTAGCAGAAGTGTAGTTTTGTCAGATGGAGGCACCCATAGCAGTATGGATCTGTGCAAAACTGCTACAGTAAGTGTATTCTTTTTATTTGAAAGATTCTTTCTCACTGATGAAAGAGAAGGGCCATATGTTTTGAAAGCCGTATCTCAAGCAATGATTATTGATGTTTCTAAACGTTTAAACACAGCAACGGGATTGTAGTTCACATGAGGCAGTCGTAGGCGAAGCTAATGTCTGAGAACTGTAGGGAGAATGCAGAATGCCGCCTAAAGTTTTCGAGAGCTAGCTAGCTATAAACAAAATGTAGCTACTTACCAATAACACACCAGTCTCAGGTTTGACGGTTGACACCCCAAGTAGAAGCTAGTCAGATTTAATCCATATCCTGGCCATCTGCCGAAGATTGTTGAACAACTTTATGGAAGCCCATTTTCACTAGAGTAGATATTTCCTGAGCAAGGGCAAGTACTAAACACTGTCTGGGGAAGACTTTCCAGTGGGCGAGTTCGTTTTGCTTGACCCGGTGCCACGGGTGGGTGGGGTTTACTCATTTTCAACCATTCCATTGGTCCTCTAAGGAGAGATCTGCCCCCGCCTTTGCTGAGATCCGGTTTTCAGGGGAAATGGAAATATAGCCTGTGAATCAACTTCCGCTTTTGGACGTTAACAAGGCGGCACTCCATCTTAAATCCTCCTCCACATTTACTGGATTGGTTGAAAAGTGCAAAAGTAATTTTTCTTCTTGTCAAGACCAGTATGTAGGGGATCTAGTTTCAGGAATTTCTTTATTTTACACCTACTAGGTTACCACCCGGGCCATGCAAAGACAAATTTTTCAGTCTCCTGAGGGGGAATAGGCTTTGTCGTGCCCTCTTCATGACTGTCTTGGTGTGTTTGGACCATGATAGTTTGTTGGTGCTCTCAACCTGTTCCACTACAGCCCCGTCGATGAGAATGGGGGCGTGCTCAGTCCTCTTCTTTTTCCTGTAGTCCACAATCATCTCCTTTGTCTTGATCACATTGAGGGAGAGGTTGTTATCCTGGCATCACACGGCCAGGTCTCTGACCTCCTCCCTATAGGCTGTCTCATCGATGTCGGTGATCAGGCCTACCACTGTTGTGTCGTCTGCAAACTTAATGATGGTGTTGGAGTGCTGCCTGGCCATGCAGTCATGGGTGTACAGGGAGTACAGGAGGGGACTGAGCATGCACCCCTGAGGGGCCCCCTTGTTGAGGATCAGTGTGGCAGATGTGTTGTTACCTACCCTTACCACCTGGGGGCGGCCCGTCAGGAAGTCCAGGATCCAGTTGCAGAGGGAGGTGTTTAGTCCCAGGGTTCTTAGCTTAGTGATGAGCTTTGAGGGCACTATGGTGTTTAACGCTGAGCTGTAGTCAATGAATAGCATTCTCACGTAGGTGTTCCTCTTGTCCAGGTGGGAAAGGGCAGTGTGGAGTGCAATAGAGATTGCATCATCTGTGGATCTGTTGGGGCGGTATGCAAATTGAAGTGGGTCTAGGGTTTCTGGGATAATGGTGTTGATGTGAGCCATGACCAGCCTTTCAAAGCACTTCATGGCTACAGACGTGAGTGCTACGGGTCGGTAGTAATTTAGGCAGGTTATCTTAGTGTTCTTGGGCACAGGGACTATGGTGGTCTGCTTGAAACATGTTGGTATTACAGACTCAGTCAGGAACATGTTGAGAATGTCGGTGAAGACACTTGCTAGTTGGTCAGCGCATGCTCGGAGTATGCGTCCTGGTAATCCGTCTGGCCCTGCGGCCTTGTGAATGTTGACCTGCTTAAAAGTCTTATTCACATCGGCTACGGAGAGCGTGATCACATAGTCATCCGGAACAGCTGATGCTTTCATGCATGCTTCAGTGTTGCTTGCCTCGAAGCGAGCATAGAAGTGATTTAGCTCATCTGGTAGGCTTGTGTCACTGGGCAGCTCGCGGCTGTGCTTCCCTTTGTAGTCTGTAATAGTTTGCAAGCCCTGCCACATCCGACGAGCGTCGGAGCCGGTGTAGTACGATTCAATCTTAGTCCTGTATTGACTCTTTGCCTGTTTGATGGTTAGTCGGAGGGCATAGTGGAATTTCTTATAAGCATCCGGCTTAGAGTCCCGCTCCTTGAAAGCGGAAGCTTTACCCTTTACCTCAGTGCGGATGTTGCCTGTAATCCATGGCTTCTGCTTGGGGTATGTACAAGGCACCCCGACCTACGTCCACGATATCTCTGTCTCTTTCTCATGCGAATGACAGGGATTTGGGCCTTCTCGGTTGTCTGTAGAATATCCTTCGCGTCCGACTCATTGAAGAAAAAAATATTCGTCCAATACGAGGTGAGTAATCGCTGTCCTGAAATCCATAAGCTCGTTTTGGTCATAAGAGACGGTGGCAGAAACATTATGTACAGAATAAATTACTAATAACGTGAAAAAACATAGATGCACTTATTGACGAAGCCAGTGACTGATGTGGTGTACTCCTCAATGCCATCGGAAGAATCTCGGAACATATTCCAGTCTGTGCTAGCAAAACAGTCCTGTAGCTTAGCATCTGCGTCATCTGACCACTTCCTTTTTAACCAAGTCACTGGTGCTTCCTGCTTTAGTTTTTGCTTATAAGCAGGAATCAGGAGGATAGAATTATGGTCAGATATGCCAAATAGAGGGCAAGGGAGAGCTTTGTACGCATCTCTGTGTGTGGAGTAAAGGTGGTCTAGTGTTTTTTTCCCTCTGGTTGCACATGTAACATGCTGGTAGAAATTAGGTAGAACGGATTTAAGTTTCCCTGCATTAAAGTCCCCGGCCACTAGGAGCGCTGCCTCTGGATGACCGTTTTCCTGTTTGCTTATGGGCTTGTACAGCTCATTGAGTGCAGTCTTAGTGCCAGCATCGGTTTGTGATGGTAAATAGACAGCCAAGAAAAATATAGATGAAAACTCTCTTTGTAAATAGTGTGATCTACAGCTTATCATGAGATACTCTACCTCAGGCGAGCAAAACCTTGAGACTTCCTTAGTATTAGATTTCGTGCACCAGCTTTTGTTTACAAATATACACAGACCGCCATCCCTTGTCTTACTGGAGTCAGCCGCTCTATCCTGCCGATGTAGCATATATCCCGCAAGCTGTATGTTATCCATGTCGTCGTTCAGCCACAACTCGGTGAAACATAAGATATTACAGTTTTTAATGTCCCATTGGTAGGATATCCGTGATCGTAGGTCGTCTGTTTTGTTTTCAAATGATTGTACGTTGGCTAATAGGACTGATGGTAGATGCAGAGTACTCGCTTGCCGTCGGATCCTTACAAGGCACCCTCACCTACGTCCACAATATCTCTGTCTCTTTCTCATGCGAATGACGAGGATTTGGGCCTTGTTGGGTGTCTGTAGAATATCCTTCACGTCCGACTCATTGAAGAAAAAATCTTTGTCCAATTTGAGGTGAGTAATCGCTGTCCTGATATCAAGTAGCTCTTTTTAGTCATAAGAGATGGTGGCAGAAACATTATGTACAGAATAAATGACAAATAACGTGAAAAAACACACATGATAGCACAATTGGTTAGGGGGCCGTAAAATCACACCTGTGTTAATTGTAATCCAAACCCAATGTCACGTTCGTTCATAGACGGGTCAGACCAAGGCGCAGCGTGATATGCATACATGTTTATTTTAAACGTAATAAACAACGTCAAAACAATAAACCAACGAAACGTGACGTCCAAAGGTAACACACAACAAACCTCACACGGAACAAGATCCCGCTAGTGCCAATAGGCTGCCTAAGTATGGTCCCCAATCAGAGACAACGAGCGACAGCTGCCTCTGATTGGGAACCACACCGGCCAACATAGATCTAGACATACTAGATCCTATAACATAGAACAGGCACAACAAGGAATATACACACCCTGACTCAACGTATAAGCGTCCCCTGAGTCAGGGCGTGACAGTACCCCCCCCCCCCCCCCCTCCCCCCAAAGGTGCGGACTCCGACCGCACAACATAAACATAACAGGGTAGGGGCAGGGTGGGCATTCCGGCTCGGGGCGTGACGACCTCTCACTCTTCGCCTCCCTGTTGCGCCCCTGGTCTGGTCTAGACCTAGGCGCATTGCTTCCCCTCTCCTTCCTCCCACGATACGCCAGGCCCAGTCTGGACCCTGGTGTGGGAGACCCCAAACCTGGAGAGGGGCTGACGTCATGGTCTGGACTGGAGCCGCTGACCGGAGCTGGACTGGGCACCGGTGGAGCGGACTGCTCTGGCTCCGGAGTGGAGCCGCTGACCGGAGCTGGATCAGGCACCGGTGGAGCGGACTGCTCTGGCTCCGAAGTGGAGCCGTTGACCGGAGCTGGACTCGACCCCGGTGGAGCGGACTGCTCTGGCTCCGGAGTGGCGCAGCTGACCGGAGCTGGATCAGGCACCGGTGGAGCAGACTGCTCTGGCTCCGGAGTGGAGCAGCTGACCGGAGCTGGATCAGGCACCGGCGGAGCGGACTGCTCTGGCTCCGGAATGGAACAGCTGACCGGAACTGGATCAGGCACCGGTGGAGCGGACTGCTCTGGCTCCGGAGTGGAGCAGCTGACCGGTGCCGGACCACGCACCGGTGGAACGGGCACGGGCCGTGCCGGACTGGACAAACGCACCACTGGTCTGGTGCGAGGAGCAGGAACAGGCCGGGCCGGGCTGGCGACGCGCACCACTGGCTTGGTGCGAGGAGCAGGTACAGGCCGGGCCGGGCTGGCGACGCGCACTACTGTCTTGGTGCGAGGAGCAGGAACAGGCCGGGCCGGGCTGGCGATGCGCACCACTGGCTTGGTGCGAGGAGCAGGAACAGGCCGAGCTGGCGACGCGCACCACTGGCTTGGTGCGAGGAGCAGGAACAGGCCGGGCCGGACTGGCGACGCGCACCACTGGCTTGGTGCGAGGAGTAGGAACAGGCCGGACCGGCTGGCGACGCGCACCACTGTCTTGGTGCGAGGAGCAGGAACGGGCCGGACCGGGCTGGCGACGCGCACCACTGTCTTGGTGCGAGGAGCAGGAACTGGCCGGACCGGGCTGGCGACACGCACCACTGGCTTGGTGCGGGGAGCAGGAACGGGCCGGACCGGACCGGACTGGCGACACGCACCACTTCCTTGGTGCGAGGAGCAGGACTGGGTTCCTTTATTAACCCCCGCTCCTTCTGCTGCCTAACCAGCTCCTCTCGCCGTGCCTCTACCTTTTCCTTCTCCCTTTTAGCTTCCTGTAGCGCCTCCCTCTGACCGAATAACTCCTGCTCCCTCTGAACCAATAGCACTTGGTGGCCTCCTCTCCTAACCTGCAGATCTGCCCTGTCGCGGCCTCCTTCTGCCTCGTCGTCCACACCGTGTGCCCCCCCAATTTTTTTTATTGGGGTTGCCTCTCGGGTCTCTGTCGTCGGCACTCCTCTTCCCGTGAGGACTCCTCCGGGAGCCCCCACGAGTTAGGGAACAGAAACTCGTCGTCGTCGTCATCCTCCGACTCCTCAGTATAATACTGTTCCCACTCCTCTTCCCATGGTCGTGGGGACCCAATCTGGAAACCAACCGGGTGCAGTGGTCGGGGCTCTTCTCTCTCGCTCCCCGACCACCCCTTTAGCCCCCCAAAAAAATTTGTCCAGGGTGTTCGGTCCTCCTGGGCACGCTGCTTGGTCCGTGTTTGGTGGGATCTTCTGTTACGTTCGTTCATAGACGGGTCAGACCAAGGCGCAGCGTGATATGCATACATGTTTATTTTAAACTTAATAAACAACGACAAAACAATAAACCAACGAAACGTGATGTCCAAAGGTAACACACAACAAACCTCACACGGAACAAGATCCCACAACCCACTAGTGCCAATAGGCTGCCTAAGTATGGTCACCAATCAGAGAAAACGAGCGACAGCTGCCTCTAATTGGGAACCACACCGGCCAACATAGATCTAGACATACTAGATCCAATAACATAGAACAGGCACAACAAGGAATATACACACCCTGACTCAACATATAAGCGTCCCCTGAGTCAGGACGTGACGCCCAACTTTCATTTATCTGTTGTGATGCACTAGGGTTCAAAACTCTGTTTTTGACGAGACTGACTTTATGACCAGAATTATCCTATTTGCACTTTGCAGTCAATTTGGACACTAGAATAAATGTTTTTGACTTATATCGATGCCACATAGGCCATTTTCAAAGGGATTAGTTGGTTTTTAGGGACAGTCGTTCTTTAAACTTGCACCATTTTTAAATGCTGAATTTAATGTTATTGAGAAAACAGAAAGGTGTCATAATGTATTTTTTCCCCGGAAACATCCTTTCTGAATTAATAAGTAATCCAAGAAGTAATAATCTAGTTTTTCAAAAGTATCTGTAATCTGATTACAATATTTTTGTAACTGATTAAATGTTTTCAGTTACTCCCCAACCCTGTCTATGTTTGTGTTCTAGAGCTGTTTCCGAACTGGTTCTGCTTCCTGTGGTTGTGTTGTCTAGAGCTGGTGGTCCAAGCTGTGGTTCTGGAGAGACGTGGTGGAGAACATTCCTCTGAAGCCGGAGAACATCCAGATACTCAACCCAGAGATCATGCACAAAACGGGCCTGGCACTGCAGAGATACACGCAGCAACAGAGGAAGGTTAGTACTACTGATACACGTAGCAACAGAGGAAGGTTAGTACTACTGATACACACAGCAACAGAGGAAGGTTAGTACTACTGATACACGTAGCAACAGAGGAAGGTTAGTACTACTGATACACACAGCAACAGAGGAAGGTTAGTACTACTGATACACGTAGCAACAGAGGAAGGTTAGTACTACTGATACACACAGCAACAGAGGAAGGTTAGTACTACTGATACACGTAGCAACAGAGGAAGGTTAGTACTACTGATACACGTAGCAACAGAGGAAGGTTAGTACTACTGATTCACACAGCAACAGAGGAAGGTTAGTACTACTGATACACGCAGCAACAGAGGAAGGTTAGTACTACTGATACACACAGCAACAGAGGAAGGTTAGTACTACTGATACACGTAGCAACAGAGGAAGGTTAGTAATACTGATACACACAGCAACAGATGGTTAGTACAGAAGTACTACTGATACACACAGCAACATAATACTTTTAAAGGACATACAGGTAACTGACAAAATAATGGAAACACTTGAGTAAATGAGGGATACAAAGTATATTGAAAGCAGGTACTTCACACAGGTGTGGTTCCTGAGTTAATTAAGCAATTAGCATCCCATCATGCTTAGGGTCATGTGTAAAAACGCTGGGCAGGCCATTGTTTTTCCATTATTTTGGCTACCATGGCTATGCCTCTATAAGATGACAATGAATGGTTTGATTAACATGACAATGATGTAAACCATATGCCATGACCATCTCAGTCACCAGATCTCAACCCAGTTGAACACTTATGGGAGATTCTGGAGCGGCGCCTGAGACAGCGTTTTAACACCAAATTATGGAATTTCTCATGGAATAGAGTCCCTCCAATATAGTTCCAGACACTTGTAGAATCTATGCCAAGGTGCATTGAATCTGTTATGGCTCGTGGTGGCCCAACGCCCTATTAAGACACTTTATGTTGGTGTTTCCTTTATTTTGGCAGTTACCTGCAAATGCATACCCAATGGATGAATGCTGCAATAATTGAATGGCTCTCTCTATATGGTTTGCTTTAACCCTTGGGTGGAAATGTTTCTTCTTAGATTGGTGTCGTCTGAACACGAGTTGGCCTTAATAAACACTTATTTACCATCCTGTCTTCTCTCTCTAGTTGATTCCTACGATAGGTGCCAGTGCGGTGGTGATGGCCCTACAGCTGTGTGATGAGGTGAGCCTGGCAGGGTTTGGTTATGACCTGCAGCATCCCAGTGCCAGACTGCACTACTACGAGAGACTATGTATGGACGCCATGAAGGCCCAGGTACACTAAATAGGAGCAGTGGAGAGCGAGAACGGCAAACACTGATTGTTTGCTGTTCCCATAAAACGTTTGTTAGCTTGTGCTACTTGTAAGGTCCAGGTCAGAGAAGCACTTTTTAATTATATATATTTTTCTAATGAAAGTCTCTAAGTATCTTCCTGTATTGATTGTCTTTGTCCAGGTGGTACATGATGTGAGCGCTGAGAAACTCTTCCTCAGAGAGCTATTGGCTGCAGGCGTCTTGACTGACCTCACAGGGGCACTGTGACAGAGAGACAGTACCAGGGATGGACCCAGTTCTAGCAGTTGTGGTTGGTATGTTAACTGCCTAGCTCAAGGGCAGAACGGCAGATTTTTCCACCTTGCCGGCTCGGGGATTCGAACCAGTGACCTTTCTTAGCAACCCCTGGTCCCTACTATGATGATTCAACCAATCAAGGCTTAGTTGAAGAATGTACTATTATTATTATTATTATTTACTATATTACGCACAATAAAAATTTATGCACACATTACTGTAAGTCGCTTTGGATAAAAGTGTCTGCTAAATGTCATATATTATTATTAGATATTAAATGCCCAATGCAGCTGTTTTTATATCAATATCAAATAATTTCTGTGTAACAATTAAGTACCTTACTGTAATAGATTTCCATTAAAATGAAATGTCTGGGAGTGGTCTGAGTGGGAGGGGAAAACTGAAAACTAGCTGTTATTGGCAAAGGTTTGCAACTTTCTTTGTTATTGGTCTATTAACTAATTTACTGCATGGTGATGTCACCATGGAAAGCAGAAACTCCCGCCCATGCAAACCTGCTCATTAGAAGGTCCTGTGTAGATTGTATTTTCAACCAGCAACTATCAGGAAATAACACTGAACACATTTTTTCACACTTTTACAGTGTTAGATTAATCAGCTGTTGTACAATATGATACAAAACACTGGAAAAACAGAATTTTGACTGCACTGGGCCTTTAAGAACAAAAGATTGACCACCTCTGCACTACTTACCACAACCTGCCCCAACCTCAACACGTTGTAGTACAGTACCTTCCATATCCTGCCCCAACCTCAACACGTTGTAGTACAGTACCTTCCATAACCTGCCCCAACCTCAACACGTTGTAGTACAGTACCTTCCATAACCTGCCCCAACCTCAACACGTTGTAGTACAGTACCTTCCATAACCTGCCCCAACCTCAACACGTTGTAGTACAGTACCTTCCATAACCTGCCCCAACCTCAACACGTTGTAGTACAGTATCTTCCATAACCTGCCCCTACATCAGTACATTGTAGTACCTTCCACAACCTGCCCCTACCTCAACACGTTGTAGTATCTTCGGTAAAGTCAAGCTTTTACAAGACAATCTTTATTTATGTCAATACTCTCATGACGTAGTCAAGGCAAACAGGTTGAGATGACTTTGCCCTTCCTGCAATCTCCCCGGTCCCCTAGGTAATACATTAATACACTCGATCATTGGCAAGTCTACCTTCAGTTGATTTTCGCCACAGATGGCAAGGTCCTGAGAGTGGAATAGATCAATCTGGAGAGAGAAAGAGAGAGAGAAATCTTTTTTTTGCATGTGTGTGTAGCGTGTGTGTGGGAGGAAATGTGCAGGGCTCCACTAATGTCTCATATGGAGCTGAGACATCCATGCTGACCTTG
The DNA here is from genome assembly GCF_964263955.1 of Coregonus lavaretus. Taxonomy (NCBI): domain Eukaryota; kingdom Metazoa; phylum Chordata; class Actinopteri; order Salmoniformes; family Salmonidae; genus Coregonus; species Coregonus lavaretus. Next base: position 36,220,715 of record NC_140012.1, on the reverse strand, counting down.
TCCTGCTCCTCTACAATATGTACATTTAACCTGCCTACATATTACAAATGTATTTAATTTAGTGGTTCAAAAAGAATGTAATCCATTTTAGAATAAGGCTGTAACGTAACAAAATGTGGTTAAAGGGAAGGGGTCTGAATACTTTCAGAATGCACTGTGTATATATATATATATATAGCATTTTCATTGTTTGACATACAAAATGTAAAACCACCAGAAAATCAGCTCAAACTGATTTTAATTTGGAAAATCTGTTCCAAAGTATTCCCCCGCATAATAAAGAGATGTGATCGTATACAAATGTAAGCAAGGTTTGAAATGAATATGTTTTAGTCAAATATTATATCTGTTTGGGATTATTGCGGTCAATTTGTAGTCTACAATTGATCTGTAATTATATTACGGCCCCCAGACCATCTGCTCAAGAAAAAATCTAGTCTAGTTGATGATCACTGTCCTAGATGGACCGTCAGCAGCTCATAACGCTTCACCACCTCCCACTGGTGGCTCTTACTGTAGTAGAGCACCAGCTTCATGTGGAGGGGAACACACACACACACAGGCTTGTAATACAGCCAGAAATACAAGAAAATGCATTACACACACACACACACACACACACACACACACACACACACACACACACACACACACACACTTTTAATACCTACAGAACTACAAGAAAACTCATTACACACACACACACACACACACACTCCTCCTCACCTGTAGTAGTCCCAGGCTAGCATTCCGATGGGGACGGCGTCATCAAGCAGGATTGGCAGATACTTCACTTCCAGCTTCACTTCTAGCCCTGATTGGTCAGGGGTCAAAGGTCAGACAAACACAATGACATTCCAGAACATTCCAATGCGAAAACCCTGCTTGGTGTACCCATCATAGTAGAGGTAATTTACCATTTCATTTTTGAACCAAAGGAGGTAGCAGAAGAAGTCGTCTCCATCTCTCAGAGTGACAGTGGAATAACCCTTCTGTAGGTAAAGGCGCGATGTATTAACCAGACCCCATACCTACAGAGAGACAGAGACAGAGAGACAGGAATCATACATTTACTGAAAATATCAAACCAGCTTTACATTCACTAAGGCAACATTTGAGCCTATTTTAGTTTATTATAATCCCAAACTAGCGGCTAACTCTCAGACAATCCTCTAGACCCAGTGTAGATGATGCAGTCTAACCTTGCCCTTCATGAAATTACCCAGCGGCCCCTTTCCTAGCTCAGAGGTGGCGCGGTCTGTGATGTTGAGAGAGGGAGCGATCATCTGACCAGCGGTGCGGTCAACGTAGATGAAATGGATCAGGCCTGGGAACTCCTCAAGGTACGTAATATCCGCGGGTTAGTGTCAATACACCTCACAACACAGAGATTCAGTACCACAACACTGCAGTAACTCCTCTGGGTATGTAACATCAGCTGGGTTAAATACACTCAACAACTACAGTGAGGGAAAAAAGTATTTGATCCCCTGCTGATTTTGTATGTTTGCCCACTGACAAAGAAAGTATCAGTCTATAATTTTAAAGGTAGGTTTATTTGAACAGTGAGAGACAAAATAACAACAACAAAACCCAGAAAAACGTATGTCCAAAATGTTATAAATTGATTTGGATTTTAATGAGGGAAATAAGTATTTGACCCCCTCTCAATCAGAAAGATTTCTGGCTCCCAGGTGTCTTTTATACAGGTAACGAGCTGAGATTAGGAGCACACTCTTAAAGGGAGTGCTCCTAATCTCAGTTTGTTACCTGTATAAAAGACATCTGTCCACAGAAGCAATCAATCAATCAGATTCCAAACTCTCCACCATGGCCAAGACCAAAGAGCTCTCTAAGGATGTCAGGGACACGATTGTAGAACTACACAAGGCTGGAATGGGCTACAAGACCATCGCCAAGCAGCTTGATGAGAAGGTGACAACAGTTGGTGCGATTATTCACAAAATAACTGTCAATCTCCCTCGGCCTGGGGCTCCATGCCAGATCTCACCTCGTGGAGTTGCAATGATCATGAGAACGGTGAGGAATCAGCCCAGAACTACAAGGGAGGATCTTGTCAATGATCTCAAGGCAGCTGGGACCATAGGACTGAAATCCTGTAACGCCCGTAAGGTCCCCCTGCTCAAGAAAGCACATATACAGGCCCGTCTGAAGTTTGCCAATGAACATCTGAATGATTAAAAGGAGAACTGGGTGAAAGTGTTGTGGTCAGATGAGACCAAAATCGAGCTCTTTGGCATCAACTCAACTCGCCGTGTTTGGAGGAGGAGGAATGCTGCCTATGACCCCAAGAACACCATCCCCACCGTCAAACATGGAGGTGGAAACATTTTGCTTTGGGGGTGTTTTTCTGCTAAGGGGACAGGACAACTTCACCGCATCAAAGGGACGATGGACGGGGCCATGTACCGTCAAATCTTGGGTGAGAACCTCCTTCCCTCAGCCAGGGCATTGAAAATGGGTTGTGGATGGGTATTCCAGCATGACAATGACCCAAAACACACGGCCAAGGCAACAAAGGAGTGGCTCAAGAAGAAGCACATTAAGGTCATGGAGTGGCCTAGCCAGTCTCCAGACCTTAATCCCATAGAAAATCTGTGGAGGGAGCTGAAGGTTCGAGTTGCCAAATGTCAGCCTCGAAACCTTAATGACTTGGAGAAGATCTGCAAAGAGGAGTGGGACAAAATCCCTCCTGAGATGTGTGCAAACCTGGTGGCCAACTACAAGAAACCTCTGACCTCTGTGATTGCCAACAAGGGTTTTGCCACCAAATACTAAGTCATGTTTTGCAGAGGGGTCAAATACTTATTTCCCTCATTAAAATGCAAATCAATTTATAACATTTTTGACATGCGTTTCTCTGGATTTTTTTGTTGTTATTCTGTCTCTCACTATTCAAATAAATCTACCATTAAAATTATAGACTGATCATGTCTTTGTCAGTGGGCAACCGTACAAAATCAGCAGGGGATCAAATACTTTTTTCCCTCACTGTATCTCATAGTTAAATACATTCAACTATCTCATAGTTAAATACATTCAACTATCTCATAGTTAAATACACTCAACTATTTCATAGTTAAATACACTGAACTATTGTCATAAATATCTGTCCAATGTGGTCTGAACTACTGTAGCAGCATTTGCTTTGATTTTAACTGACTTTAACTGACCTTAACTGATTTTAACTGACTTTAACTGACCTTAACTGATTTTAACTGATTTTAACTAGATGCATGAGGACATTCTACTCCTGCAGATAAGAGACATACAGTAGAAATGACATACTGTATGTGATGACACCAGGGCAGACCATACCCCATGGATAGTTGTCAGCTTCTATCACTCTCAACATGCTATGGAAACGGGGAAACACTGAAACCACTTGAGATATACACTGAGTAGACAAAACATTAAGAACACCAGCTCTTTCCATGACATTGATTGACCAGGTGAAAGCTATGATCCCTTATTGAGGTCACTTGTTAAATCCACTTCAATCAGTGCAAATGAAGGGGAGGAGACAGGTTAAAGAAGGATTTTTAAGCCTTGAGACAATTGAGACATGGATTGTGTATGTGTGCCATTCAGAGGGTGAATGGGCAAGACAAAATACTTAAGTGCCTTTGAACGGGGTATGGTAGTAGGTGCCAGGCGCACCGGTTTGAGTGGGTCAAGAACTGCAACGCTGCTCGGTTTTTCACAGTCAGTTTCCCATGTGTATCATTGACTCGGTTCCGGTACTCCTTGTATATAGCCTCGTTATTGTTTTTATTGTGTTACTATTTCCTTTTTATTCTATTTAGCAAATATTTGTCTTACTTTTTAAATCTGCACTGTTGGCCATGGGCATAATAAGTAAGCATTTCCCTGTAAAGTCTACACCTGTTGTATTCGGCGCATGTGACCAATAACATTTTATTTGAATGATCCACCACCCAAAGGACATCTAGCCAACTTTACACAACTGTTGGAAGCATTGGCGTCAACATGGGACAGCATCCCTGTGGAACGCTTTAAACACCTTGTAGAGTCCATGCCCTGATGAATTGAGGCTGTTCTCTAACCTCATAATATTGGGAGCACAAAAATAGGGAATAGGATACCATTTGATATTCTAACATGGCTCCAGGGAGCGGGGTTACTGTGAGGCAGGATATGACACCATGGTGATGTTCCTTTTACTCTTCAACAACAGGAAGTCCTTCCAGTCCATCAACTTCTCCCTGGAGAGGGGGGGGGATTAAGGGGAAAGAGTGAGGACAAGTGGAGAGAGAGAGCAGATAGGATGAGAGGAGGGGCCTAGAGGAAAGACAAGAAGAGGGAGAGAAAGAGTAGAGGAAGATAAGAATGTCTTCACCCGAACAGGGGCAAGCCTTTTCATCAGAATGCCGATTTATTTTGTAAAGACAATTTATTTCATTTTTTAACACAAAACAATAACCAACATATAAAACAAAAAAACAAAAAAACACAAATACAATACACAGGGAGATTTCTTTTTCTGATAAATGATAATATACAAATGCATGACATATTATAGATGAAGTCCTTGATATCCACAGCTCTGTCCTACAGGCCTTTACACAGTACCTACAGCCCTGGTTGGTTGTTATTGTGACAGGTACTAGTACTGGGCCCCATACATACTGCACCATGGTGAGAGCTCTCCCCTGTAGACTGGGTGATAGACACCGTGGACTCCCTCCTCCAACTGTGTTCTCTGTGATGAAACACTGTCTGTAGACCCCACGAAGCTGACTCTTCATACTATGACACCAGGGGACCAGGCTAGGGACAGGGTTCATAGTTCTGAGCTAACTGGTAATGATACACATCTTGCCAAATGGACCCATCAGGTACCTTCCTCTGACATTGGGTAAGCAATGTGATGATCATTTCATGTAAACTATAAGAAGGTAAGGTAAAGCTATTACCATATTGCAGGGCTCAAGACTGCGACCATTTAGTCACATTTTGGGGGGTGGTCTGAGTGGGGTGGGGAAAACTGAAAATTAGCTGTTATCGGCAGAGTTTTAGAACTCCCTTTCTTATTGGGCTATTAACTAATTTACCGCATGGTGATGTCAAAACTCCATCCCACCAAAACATGCTGAAATGTATTTTCAAACAGCTCTTACACTAAAAGGGCATTATCAGAATTTTCACAATTTAACAGTATAATTCCAACCTCATAGAAATATATATAAAACACAGGAAAATCACGTTTATAAAAAAAATAACGAGAGCCTAGCACTGGGATCGAACACGCGACCCTCAGAACCGGAGCTCGTGACATACGCCCATCCGCCAACACCCTAGCAAAACCCAAGCCTACTTAATGGTAATAGCGCCCACCTAGTGGCCGGTTTTGACGTCATCTCCTGACGTCCTGCTTATCTGGACAGACGTCTAATTTCGCAGTGGATCTTGAGCGACATGGCTGGTTGAAGAGATGAGGTTCTCAGCTTTCTGTAGGTATGATGTGTCTTTCTCAACTCTCAATATTTAGCTCTATAGGCCTAGCAACAATTTTACAACAAAGATATTCATATGGCTTGAGATACAGAGCGTGCGAAATGCGCAACGGCCATTGTGAGTGCATAGGACTCATTGGGCAGGCAGTAGGCTACAACTGCTATACTACATGACCAAAAGTATGTGGACACCTGCTCATCGCACATCTCATTCCAAAATCATGGGCATTAATATGGAGTTGGTCCCCCCTTTGCTGCTATAACAGCCTCCACTCTTCTGGGAAGGCTTTCCACTAGATGTTGGAACATTGCTGTGGGGACTTGCTTCCATTCAGCCACAAGAGCATTAGTGAGGTCGGGGACTGATGTTGGGCGATTAGGCCTGGCTCGCAGTCGGCTTTCCATCATCCCAAAGGTGTTCGATGGGGTTGAGGTCAGGGCTCTGTGCAGGCCAGTCAAGTTCTTCCACACCGATCTCAGCAAACCATTTCTGTATGGACCTCGCTTTGTGCACGGGGGCATTGTCATGCTGAAACAGGAAAGGGCCTTCCCCAAACTGGTGCCACTAAGTTGGAAGCACAGAATCATCTAGAATGCCATTGTATGCTGTAGCGTTAAGATTTCCCTTCAATGGAACTAAAGGGGCCTGAACCATGAAGAAAAGCCCCAGATCATTACTCCTCCTACACCAAACTTTACAGTTGGCAATATGCATTGGGGCAGGTAGCATTTTCCTGGCATCTGCCAAACGCAGATTAGTCCGTCGGACTGCCAAATGGTGAAGTGTGATTCATCACTCCAGAGAACGCGTTTCCACTGCTCCAGAGTCCAATGGCAGCGAGCTTTACACCACTCCAGCTGACGCTTGGCATTGCGCATGGTGATATTAGGCTTGTGTGGATTGCTTCCAGAGACATTTTTGAACTCGGTAGTGAGTATTGCAACCGAGGACGGACGGCTTTTACGTGCTACGCGCTTCAGCATTTGGCGTCCCGTTCTGTGAGCTTGTGTGGCCTACCACTTCACGGCTGAGCCGTTGTTGCTCCTAGACATTTCCACTTCACAATACAGTTGACCAGGGCAGCTCTAGAAGTGCAGAAATTTGACGAACTGACTTGTTGGAAAGGTGGCATCCTATGACATTTTACATTTTACATTTTAGTCATTTAGCAGACACTCTTATCCAGAGCGACTTACAGTTAGTGAGTGCATACATTGTCATACTGGCCCCCCGTGGGAAACGAACCCACAACCCTGGCGTTGCAAGTGCCATGCTCTACCAACTGAGCTACACGGTGCCACGTTGAAAGTCACTGAGGATAGACATTTTTTTTAAGTCACTGAGGATAGACATTTTTTTAAGTCACTGAGGATAAAAAAAATGTTTAAGTCACTGAGGATAGACATTTTTTTTAAGTCACTGAGGATAGACATTTTTTTTAAGTCACTGAGGATAGACATTTTTTTTAAGTCACTGAGTATAGACATTTTTTTTAAGTCACTGAGGATAGACATTTTTTTAAATGACATGACGCTTCCATATACAGCTAGGACTGTATACACTACACACACCTGTATGAGCTTCTCCAGTTTGTTGCAGAGGTCCTGCATGGGGGTCTGGCCTCGGGCAGTTGAGACCTCCAGACCTTCACTCAGACGCTTCTCTAACGCATCCAGGAACACATAGACTAATATGGCCAGGTTATATATATATATATATATATATATATATATATATATATATATATATATATAGAGAGAGAGAGAGAGAGAGAGAGAGAGAGAAGTTTTATCTCATAGTGACACATCACTGCCATCTTCTGGCTTGATCTAAAATAACATCCCATGTTGTTGTCATGATCTGCTTACCTCTTTCTAACCCATGAGTATATGTATGCATGTACATGTGTGTGTGTGTGTGTACAGACCTTAGTGAGCAGCACCAGAGTGATTCCAGGCCAGAGTGGCAGACAGTACGTGGAGTGAGGCATCATGGGATAGCAGCCCTCCTTCAGCGTGACCTAACCTTTACCTGTAGTAGAAAGCTAGTCGTTTTTTTTTAAACATACACATACACATACACATACACATACACATACACATACACATACACATACACATATATGGGGGGGGGGGGGGGGGGGGGGGGGGTTGGTAGCTTAATATTGCAGATAGATTGTAACTTCCATCAATGTAATTGTCTGCATCACTTCCAATCCCCCATTTTATATATATATATATATATATATATATATATATATATATATACATACATACATACACATACACATACACATACACATACACATACACATACACATACACATACACATACACATACACATACACATACACATACACATATATATATACAGTGGGGAGAACAAGTATTTGATACACTGCCGATTTTGCAGGTTTTCCTACTTACAAAGCATGTAGAGGTCTGTAATTTTTATCATAGGTACACTTCAACTGTGAGAGACGGAATCTAAAACAAAAATCCAGAAAATAACATTTTTAAGTAATTAATTTGCATTTTATTGCATGACATAAGTATTTTATCACCTACCAACCAGTAAGAATTCCGGCTCTCACAGACCTGTTAGTTTTTCTTTAAGAAGCCCTCCTATTCTCCACAAATTACCTGTATTAACTGCACCTGTTTGAACTCGTTACCTGTATAAAAGACACCTGTCCACACACTCAATCAAACAGACTCCAACCTCTACACAATGGCCAAGGTCAGAGAGCTGTGTAAGGACATCAGGGATAAAATTGTAGACCTGCACAAGGCTGGGAAGGGCTACAGGACAATAGGCAAGCAGCTTGGTGAGAAGGCAACAACTGTTGGCGCAATTATTAGAAAATGGAAGAAGTTCAAGATGACGGTCAATCACCCTCGGTCTGGGGCTCTATGCAAGATCTCACCTCGTGGGGCATCAATGATCATGAGAAAGGTGAGGGATCAGCCCAGAACTACACGGCAGGACCTGGTCAATGACCTGAAGAGAGCTGGGACCACAGTCTCAAAGAAAACCATTAATAACACACTACGCCGTCATGGATTAAAATCCTGCAGCGCACGCAAGGTCCCGCTGCTCAAGCCAGCGCATGTCCAGGCCCGTCTGAAGTTTGCCAATGACCATCTGGATGATCCAGAGGAGGAATGGGAGAAGGTCATGTGGTCTGATGAGACAAAAATAGAGCTTTTTGGTCTAAACTCCACTCGCCGTGTTTGGAGGAAGAAGAAGGATGAGTACAACCCCAAGAACACCATCCCAACCGTGAAGCATGGAGGTGGAAACATCATTCTTTGGGGATGCTTTTCAGCAAAGGGGACAGGACGACTGCACCGTATTGAGGGGAGGATGACTAAATGACTAAAATGTAAAAGTAAAATGAGGATGGATGGGGCCATGTATTGCGAGAGCTTGGCCAACAACCTCCTTCCCTCAGTAAGAGCATTGAAGATGGGTCGTGGCTGGGTCTTCCAGCATGACAACGACCCGAAACACACAGCCAGGGCAACTAAGGAGTGGCTCCGTAAGAAGCATCTCAAGGTCCTGGAGTGGCCTAGCCAGTCTCCAGACCTGAACCCAATAGAACATCTTTGGAGGGAGCTGAAAGTCCGTATTCCCCAGCGACAGCCCTGAAACCTGAAGGATCTGGAGAAGGTCTGTATGGAGGAGTGGGCCAAAATCCCTGCTGCAGTGTGTGCAAACCTGGTCAAGACCTACAGGAAACGTATGATCTCTATAATTGCAAACAAAGGTTTCTGTACGACATATTAAGTTCTGCTTTTCTGATGTATCAAATACTTATGTCATGCAATAAAATGCAAATTAATTACTTAAAAATCATACAATGTGATTTTCTGAATTTTTGTTTTAGATTCCGTCTCTCACAGTTGAAGTGTACCTATGATAAGAATTACAGACCTCTACATGCTTTGTAAGTAGGAAAACCTGCAAAATCGGCAGTGTATCAAATACTTGTTCTCCCCACTGTACATAGGAGTGGTTAAAACATGCTAATAACGGTCCTCTTAGTATATCAAAAAAGGTTTCGTATACCTCGACTGGTATGCCATCCAACCCTGGAGTTTTCCCAGACTTAAAGTCTTTAATTGCATCCAGAAGTTCCTCCTCTATAATTTCACCTTCCCATGAGTCTTTCTGTATGGCTGTTGATTTTTACATTATTAATAGCAAAAAAATCTCTACAATTAGCTTCAGTTAGAGGAGATGGAGGCGACTGAAACGAAAACATATGCTTAAAGTACTTTGTTTCCTCCTTCAAAATATTATTTGGTGAATCATGGGTGACTCCGTCAATTGGAACCAGTTTCATTAAATTATTTTGGTAGCATTCCTATGTTGAAGATAAAAAGAAAATGGTGCATTTTTCCCCATATTACATCCAGTTTGCTTTATTTTTTATAATATATTACACTTGATCTTTCTTGAATAAGTTTCTCCATTTCTTTTTGTTTTTCCTCTAATTTATTCTGAGCCTCTATGTTACAGTTTTTATTGCCATCTATCTGTTCTGTTAGACTTTCTATTTCCTTTGTTAGTATAAACTCTTTTGACCTAAATTGCTTTTGTTTTCGAGATGAGTACTGAATTGCATGGCCTCTAAAGGCACATTTAAAGGTGTCCCATACAATAAGGGGATTTGCTGTACCTATGTTATGTCGGAAAAAGTCAGTTATAAATTCCTTTGTCCTAGTTAAAAATAAATTATCATCCAATAGGCTTTGATTACATTTCCAATATCCTCGCCCACGTGGAAATTCAGTAAGAGTAATGTATATGCCAATTATATGATGGTCCGACCGCATTCTGTCCCCTATCAACACTTATAAAAACTTTTGGTGCCAACGAGAATGAGATAAGAAAGAAGTCAAGACGACTAGCTTGATTGAGTCTCTGCCATGTATATCTCACTAGATCAGGATATTTAAGCCTCCATATATCTACTAGTTCTAATGTATCCATGACATTCACAATTTCCTTAAGAGCATGTGGTTGATTGTTTGTGGTGTGATTTCCTTTACGGTCCATTGAGCTATTTAAAACAGTATTATAATCCCCCACCATAATAATATTGTCTTGAATTGCTTGCAGGGTTGATGATTTATAATATATAGTAAAAGAAGTGTGGATCATCATTATTTGGTCCGTAAAGGTTAATGAGACATATCAGTTTATGGTCCAATAACATATTTAAAATAATCCATCAACCTTGTGTATCTATTTGGACAATTTGCACATTCGGATCGAAATGACTTTTTTATATCATCACCCCTTTTGAATTTCTTTGCCCATGGGAGAAGTATATTTCGCCCCCCCATTCCTTTTTCCACGCAACTTCATCTAGAATTATTGAATGAGTTTCCTGTAAACAATAGATATTATATTCCTTCTCTTTGAGCCATGTAAATATTGTTCTTCTTTTGTTATTATCAGCTAAGCCATTACACTTATAACTGGCTATACTTACTTCACCATACAACATAATGAGATACAAGTTGCAAGTCTATTTATCATTATATATGTTTGTAAATTTACCAATAAAAAATACCGTAATGATTGAGTGTCCATATAGCTGTACCGTGATATTTGCATTGCTACTAAGTAACCCTTCAATTGTTCTCCACTAATTCCCCCGCTAAAGCCCCTCCCCATCCCAAGTTGAGCCGTCATCCCAGTAATCGGCATTCCACCCACGTCCCTCCGGATCCCTAGGGCCCCGAGAGGCCAGGACCCATCCATCGAAAACAGCATACAGTGCCACCCACAAAACAGAAGCAGATTTACCGCCAAAAGCATTTCCAATGCTGTCACCTCTATATATATATATACACTGCTAAAAAAAATAAAGGGAACACTTAAACAACACAATGTAACTTCAAGTCAATCACACTTCTGTGAAATCAAACTGTCCACTTAGGAAGCAACACTGATTGACAATACATTTCACATGCTGTTGTGCAAATGGAATAGACAACAGGTGGAAATTATAGGCAATTAGCAAAACACCCCCAATAAAGGACTGGTTTTGCAGGTGGTGACCACAGACCACTTCTCAGTTACTATGCTTCGTGGCTGATGTTTTGGTCACTTTTGAATGCTGGCGGTGCTTTCACTCTAGTGGTAGCATGAGACGGAGTCTACAACCCACACAAGTGGCTCAGGTAGTGCAGCTCATCCAGGATGGCACATCAATGCGAGCTGTGGCAAGAAGGTTTGCTGTGTCTGTCAGCGTAGTGTCCAGAGCATGGAGGCGCTACCAGGAGACAGGCCAGTACATCAGGAGACGTGGAGGAGGCCGTAGGAGGGCAACAACCCAGCAGCAGGACTGCTACCTCCGCCTTTGTGCAAGGAGGAGCAGGAGGAGCACTGCCAGAGCCCTGCAAAATGACCTCCAGCAGGCCACAAATGTGCATGTGTCTGCTCAAACGGTCAGAAATAGACTCCATGAGGGTGGTATGAGGGCCCGACGTCCACAGGTGGGGGTTGTGCTTACAGCCCAACACCGTGCAGGACATTTGGCATTTGCCAGAGAACACCAAGATTGGCAAATTCGCCACTGGCGCCCTGTGCTCTTCACAGATGAAAGCAGGTTCACACTGAGCACATGTGACAGACGTGACAGAGTCTGGAGACGCCGTGGAGAACGTTCTGCTGCCTGCAACATCCTCCAGCAAGACCGGTTTGGCGGTGGGTCAGTCATGGTGTGGGGTGGCATTTCTTTGGGGGGCCGCACAGCCCTCCATGTGCTCGCCAGAGGTAGCCTGACTGCCATTAGGTACCGAGATGAGATCCTCAGACCCCTCGTGAGACCATTTGCTGGTGCGGTTGGCCCTGGGTTCCTCCTAATGCAAGACAATGCTAGACCTCATGTGGCTGGAGTGTGTCAGCAGTTCCTGCAAGAGGAAGGCATTGATGCTGTGTACCGCCCGTTCCCCAGACCTGAATCCAATTGAGCACATCTGGGACATCATGTCTCGCTCCATCCACCATCGCCACGTTGCACCACAGACTGTCCAGGAGTTGGCGGATGCTTTAGTCCAGGTCTGGGAGGAGATCCCTCAGGAGACCATCCGCCACCTCATCAGGAGCATGCCCAGGCGTTGTAGGGAGGTCATGCAGGCACGTGGAGGCCACACACACTACTGAGCCTCATTTTGACTTGTTTTAAGGACATTACATCAAAGTTGGATCAGCCTGTAGTGTGGTTTTCCACTTTAATTTTGAGGGTGACTCCAAATCCAGACCTCCATGGGTTGATAAATTTGATTTCCATTGATAATTTTTGTGTGATTTTGTCGTCAGCACATTCAACTATGTAAAGAAAAAAAGTATTTAATAAGATTATTTCATTCATTCAGATCTAGGATGTGTTATTTTAGTGTTCCCTTTATTTATTTGAGCAGTGTATATAACTATTAAAAAATATATATCTATTCAAATATCTTGCATATCTTATTTTCCATCATTAACAATTAATATGCGTAATAATGTCGGCAGTTCATGCGGAGGATTTTAACATATAACCCGGATTGCCATTGTATTACATTTAATTTATTGACAACTTATTGTGGGAAGCTTGTGGAAATCTACATGAAACGTTTGACCCAAGTTAAACAATTTAAAGGCAATGCTACCAAATACTAATTGAGTAAACTTCTGACCCACTGGGAATGTGATGAAAGAAATAAAAGCTGAAATAAATCATTCTCTCTACTATTATTCTGACATTTCACATTCTTAAAATAAAGTGGTGATCCTAACTGACCTAAGACAGGGAATTTTTACTAGGATAAAAAATGCAGGAATTGTGAAAAACTGAGTTTAAATGTATTTGTCTAAGGTGTATGTAAACTTCCAACTTCAACAGTATAGCGTTTACATAGGACGCCGCGCATTTGGGCATATACAGTGGGGGAAAAAAGTATTTAGTCAGCCACCAATTGTGCAAGTTATCCCACTTAAAAAGATGAGAGAGGCCTGTAATTTTCATCATAGGTACACGTCAACTATGACAGACAAATTGAGATTTTTTTTCTCCAGAAAATCACATTGTAGGATTTTTAATGAATTTATTTGCAAATTATGGTGGAAGATAAGTATTTGGTCACCTACAAACAAGCAAGATTTCTGGCTCTCACAGACCTGTAACTTCTTCTTTAAGAGGCTCCTCTGTCCTCCACTCGTTACCTGTATTAATGGCACCTGTTTGAACTTGTTATCAGTATAAAAGACACCTGTCCACAACCTCAAACAGTCACACTCCAAACTCCACTATGGCCAAGACCAAAGAGCTGTCAAAGGACACCAGAAACAAAATTGTAGACCTGCACCAGGCTGGGAAGACTGAATCTACAATAGGTAAGCAGCTTGGTTTGAAGAAATCAACTGTGGGAGCAATTATTAGGAAATGGAAGACATACAAGACCACTGATAATCTCCCTCGATCTGGGGCTCCACGCAAGATCTCACCCCGTGGGGTCAAAATGATCACAAGAACGGTGAGCAAAAATCCCAGAACCACACGGGGGAACCTAGTGAATGACCTGCAGAGAGCTGGGACCAAAGTAACAAAGCCTACCATCAGTAACACACTACGCCGCCAGGGACTCAAATCCTGCAGTGCCAGACGTGTCCCCCTGCTTAAGCCAGTACATGTCCAGGCCCGTCTGAAGTTTGCTAGAGTGCATTTGGATGATCCAGAAGAGGATTGGGAGAATGTCATATGGTCAGATGAAACCAAAATAGAACTTTTTGGTAAAAACTCAACTCGTCGTGTTTGGAGGACAAAGAATGCTGATTTGCATCCAAAGAACACCATACCTACTGTGAAGCATGGGGGTGGAAACATCATGCTTTGGGGCTGTTTTTCTGCAAAGGGACCAGGACGACTGATCCGTGTAAAGGAAAGAATGAATGGGGCCATGTATCGTGAGATTTTGAGTGAAAACCTCCTTCCATAAGCAAGGGCATTGAAGATGAAACGTGGCTGGGTCTTTCAGCGTGACAATGATCCCAAACACACCGCCCGGGCAACGAAGGAGTGGCTTCGTAAGAAGCATTTCAAGGTCCTGGAGTGGCCTAGCCAGTCTCCAGATCTCAACCCCATAGAAAATCTTTGGAGGGAGTTGAAAGTCCGTGTTACCCAGCGACAGCCCCAAAACATCACTGCTCTAGAGGAGATCTGCATGGAGGAATGGGCCAAAATACCAGCAACAGTGTGTGAAAACCTTGTGAAGACTTACAGAAAACGTTTGACCTGTATCATTACCAACAAAGGGTATATAACAAAGTATTGAGAAACTTTTGTTATTGACCAAATACTTATTTTCCACCATAATTTGCAAATAAATTCATTAAAAATCCTACAATGTGATTTTCTGGATTTTTTTTCTCATTTTGTCTGTCATAGTTGACGTAGTTGCCTCTCTCATCTTTTAAGTGGGAGAACTTGCACAATTGGTGGCTGACTAAATACTTTTTCCCCCCACTGTATATATTTAAAATATATATATATATATTATTTCATTTCAAATTACAATACAATCACACAAAAAAACATAGGACATCACTACATGTATATTTTCTTTGAAGAAGCCTAAAATAAAATAAGTAAAATAATATTTGAAACTGCAAAGGTGCTGACGTAGGTTGCCAGACGCTGAAATGGTAATCCTTTCATTAGGGTAGTAATTGAGTCGAGTTAAAGTCATGTGCTGAAGACTAGACTGATATGATTCTGACAGTTTTATAATGATCTGGTATTCCTGGAATGTATTATGGTAGTGTGTGTGTGTGTGTGTGTGTGTGTGTGTGTGTGTCTGTGTGTGTGTGTGTGTCTGTCTGTCTGTCTGTCTGTCTGTCTGTCTGTCTGTCTGTCTGTCTGTCTGTCTGTCTGTCTGTCTGTCTGTCTGTCTGTCTGTCTGTCTGTCTGTCTGCCTGTCTGTCTGCCTGTCTGTCTGTCTGTGTGTGGAGAGAGATTTCATTCATCATTCATTTACTTCCTTGTAAGAGTAATAGGTGTACAGTGCTATATCAGATGAGATGAAGCCTAGCCAATACATGGAGCAGAATCATTCGTTTCATTGTCAAGAGAGGCACATCATTATTATTAGAAAGGATGTTCAGAGTTTTACAAATGTAACCTTGATTATGCAACTATCGTTGAGCAGTCACACACACACACACCCGCAAATTAAGGCCGTGGGGAATTTCAGAATGTTCCTTGTTTCCTAGAAAATTATCTTTTAAAAATATATAAATTCATAGGCAGAACTAATCTGCGGGAACATTCTATAATAATCTGAGTTTAGAATCTGGCAGACCATTTATATGTCTGGGTCTACCAACCAGAGAGAAGGAAAGCATTGAGTTATTCTAGCTGCATTTTAACATCAATATTTATGTTTTATTAGCCTTGCTTTGGTCTCACTGTCCATGCTAGCCAGGGGTTCAAATGTTGTTAGTGCACAGCCTAATCTGTACCATCAATTTCCAGCGATTGGACATTCATGGAAGTCTTATTTAATCTGACAACTGTTTACACAGAGTAAACACAGCAAAGTCCTCCATGTTGGCTAGCAGAAGAAAGGCATCCTCGCATGTTTCAAAACGGATCACACAGTATAAACAGAGTTAGCCAGGGTATGGTTACAGCTACCTCTGCTAAAGAGCCTCTGTCACGCAATGGTATCCAGTACACCACCGTAGTGTACTAAACCGTGTCACCATCAGATTGGCTCAAAGGACGCAGAGGTTATTATCACAATGTACTGTTTTTGAAGAAGTTGAGCTTTCCAAACAGAAGTTTCCCACAATGGCCTGATGAGAGCGGGTTAGATGGGTCAGATCTGGATAGTGTAAAATGTAATGAGCTATAGGTTGAGTGTTCACTTCAGTACACTACAGGTAATCTGACTATGTGAAGTCTTTTTCCTTCTTTTATCCAATGAATTCAGCCATGAGAAATACAAGTTGTAGTACTTTGAAAAGTCAAGTTCTTGGCAGAAACTGTTTGTGTCAGCTCATCCCTGTATGTGTGTCAGAGTCGTGGGAGTTGTAATCAAATCAACTGTGGCATCCCTCTGATGTTGTTTTCCTGAGAAATGCCAGGCCCGGTTTACACTTTGAATATGTGTCCTGAGATCAGTGTGTCTGGGCTATTTCTCTCTTGGTTGTGTATGTTTGTTCGTGTCTCTCTCTCTCTCTCTCACACACACACACACACATATGTGCATGCGTGTGTATGCTTGAGAGAGAGAGAGAGAGAGAGAGAGAGAGAGAGAGAGAGAGAGAGAGAGAGAGAGAGAGAGAGAGAGAGAGAGAGAGAGAGAGAGAGAGAGAGAGAGAGAGAGAGAGAGAGAGAGAGAACTCCTTTCTCTTACAAGGACTGCTGGTTAAATCCAGGTGTGAATGAGTCTGGTATTCTGTTTACAAGTCAACCAGGTTGGCCCGTTTAAGATTAACCATATGTGGGATGTAGACTGGGTTCTTCAGGCTAATTTCTGAACAGGTCTGTGATAAATATATAAAAGCAAAATAAAGTTCACATATCTGTGCATGCCGCAGTTCAGTGATCAGGTTCATGACTCTTGAATGACTGCCAACACAATATCACACTTTCAAAATGTTCAATGAAAAACAGTACACTGTTCAACTATCACATGAGCGCCACATACTGTTGTACTCAAGCCCAACTCTGACAATCTTGATTCGGTGGAAATCCAGTCACTTAGAATATATATATATATATATATATAATTTTTTTCACAGCAGCGTAAACTCTAAACAGTACAGTGTCTGGTCTATGGTCCACTCCTATCCCACCACAGCCCATACTAGCTCTCTCCTAACCTGGTTCTGAAGCGTTGGGGACTGACTCAGCCTGGCAGGGCCGAGCCCAGCGAATGTTACCCATCAACCACTGGATCTCTACCTCTCTCTGACAGGACAGGACAGGGCAGGGCCCTCCTTCCCCACAACAAAGCCCGATTCCAGCTGCCCTACATCTGCTGGGGGCTGTGAGTGTGTGTGTGTGTTTGTTTGTGAGTGTGTGTGTGTGTGTGTGTGTGTGTGTGTGTGTGTGTGTGTGTGTGTGTGTGTGTGTGTGTGTGTGTGTGTGTGTGTGTGTGTGTGTGTGTGTGTGTGTGTGTGTGTGTGTGCATTTGTGTGTGTGTGTGTGTGTGTGTCTGTGTGTGACCCCTGGCTCTCTTTGTGAGTATTCCAGTGCCGGGACTGGAGACATGGGCGGCACTCTTTGATGCTACGTTAGTTGATTCACCGGCTGGCTGAACTGGGGAGAAATAAGGAGAAAGTGTGTGTGTGTGTGTGTGTGTGTGTGTGTGTGTGTGTGTGTGTGTGTGTGTGTGTGTGTGTGTGTGTGTGTGTGTGTGTGTGTGTGTGTGTGTGTGTGTGTGTGTGTGTGTGAGTGCATTCTGATTGCTTCCTACTGTCACTGTGAGTGCTCTCTCTGCTTTAACAAGAGCAGTTCTAACTCATATAGATCCTCTCATCCTCTCACCTCCGACTCACTAACTCGTGGTCCTGTTTGCCCCGTCTTTTCTCTTCTCCTCTCTTCTCTCCATTTACACTCAGTAACCTTGCCGAGATCATGGAATGTTGATTTATTTAATTCTAGGGCATTTTAATGCTATTATTCAGTAATACTATTAACACAGAAAAATGTGCTTTGGCATAGTTTTAGCCATACATTAGTAGTAACCAGACAGGTACAGTTGCGTGCCGATACTATTTGTGTTAACGGCCCAATTCAATCAGATCCGCTTTAGCTGACATCCACATAGCTGATATTTTGATGGTGTCAGAGGTGGAAGTGCGTTAGGGCTGTCAAATCCACAAGCGGCTCCCGGAATTATACCTAAAGTGGACATTGCCATTGGCTGCACGGAGTCGTATTAAGAGAAATCCCATGCAGCCTTGTTAACAAGTTCGAACACTGGAATGTGAGATGTAATCTACACCTCGATTAGGCTGATAAAAATCCTCATTATTTCGTTTAATAATTTTCAATTCGAGCGTCATTATTTCTATATAGCCTACACTTTCTCGTTCTGAACTTCTAACTCGAGTGGGATGGGTGTGGCTTCGTGACGAGGATCACAAGATTAGCTGCTCACAGTTTTGGCAGCTCCAACTCAGTTACACCTCCGACACCGACACCGCCAAAACACCAGCTATGTGGCTGTCGGCTATCGCCCGGTTAACGCTTGATCCGATTAAATCTAGGACTAAGTAGGTCTACTTTGCCTATAGCTGCAGTAGGATTTTACCAATAGGACTTTGCAAATCTTCTACTGTATACAGTATGTGCTTTGTTATATCAACAAAACCCCCAAACAAAAGTAAAGCAGTATCACAATGGAAACACCTATTACAATTAACGTTATTGTAATAATTTTAATATCGCTGTATATATTTTCTTTTCCAAAAAATAATGCTCAATTGCACACTTTACACAATAAAATAATGCTCTTTTAAAAAAGGAAATATGAACAACTCTACATGAACAATGAAACACATTCAGGAGGAAAACATATGCTTATTATTATTTAACACATTCAGGCGAAATGTTCTGAAAAACAAAATGTTTCATCTCTCCCAACCCCATGCGTACACGGTACAGTATCTCTTGTAAGATGATGAACTTCAAGTTACACTAAAGAATAGTTACAGTACACCGTACCATGCATTATGCTGTCATTTTTGATTGACTTAGGGTTCTGTTTTAGTCTCACCCAAAAAGGTACCAGTTCAATTTAGTTTCCTCAACATAAAAAATAATTACATTCAAATATACATTTGATTTAAATTACAATTATATGTAAGTAAACACTTCAAGCATGCATCTCCTGTAATTAACACGCTTTTATGTATATTACATATTCAAATAGAATGATGATACACCGACTAAGGGAATTCTGTACAAAACAATAATAAGTAGTATTTAATATTATTAATATTAATACTTCATTTTTATCATAAAGGCTAGCAGCATAACATACCTGTACATGGGAATGGACTTGTAGTGATGAATCTGAATGGACTTGTAGTGATGAATCTGAATGGACTTGTAGTGATGAATCTGAATGGACTTGTAGTGATGAATCTGAATGGACTTGTAGTGATGAATCTGAATGGACTTGTAGTGATTAATCTGAATGGACTTGTGGTGATGAATCTGAATGGACTTGTAGTGATGAATCTGAATGGACTTGTAGTGATGAATCTGAATGGACTTGTGGTGATGAATCTGAATGGACTTGTAGTGATGAATCTGAATGGACTTGTGGTGATGAATCTGAATGGACTTGTGGTGATGAATCTGAATGGACTTGTGGTGATGAATCTGAATGGACTTGTACTGATGAATCTGAATGGACTTGCAGTGATGAATCTGAATGGACTTGCAGTGATGAATCTGAATGGACTTGTAGTGATGAATCTGAATGGACTTGTAGTGATGAATCTGAATGGACTTGTAGTGATGAATCTGAATGGACTTGTAGTGATGAATCTGAATGGACTTGTAGTGATGAATCTGAATGGACTTGTAGTGATGAATCTGAATGGACTTATAGTGATGAATCTGAATGGACTTGTAGTGATGAATCTGAATGGACTTGTAGTGATGAATCTGAACGGGAGGTTGATTGACAAGAATAGTGTTTTAGTAACGTGTTCATAGTGACCCAGCTCTCTGCTGCTAGAGAGCCATACCGTAAATGCAATGTTTGTTGTTTTCCTGTTACAGAAAAACATCAACCATTAACCGACTCTCCCTTTCTTTTCTGTCTGAAGATGGACATTCTGCTGTGCATTGCTGTCTTCAACTGTCCTTCAGACAACAAACCCACGACAATACAACAAAGAGATTCCCAATTGCCAATGAACAGTTTAGGTATAGATGTAAGCCAAGCTGATTTAGAAACCAAATCTCCGAGGGACATGGTAGACAAGGACAGGCTCGTCAGCAGGGGTATTCACGCACACTCTCACACACACACACGCATGCACGCACGCACACCACACCACACCACAGCTCACCACAACATACACACCACACCACACCCCACCACACCCCACCACACCACACCATACACACCACACCATACCATACCACACCATACCACACCATACACACACAGTGATGATTCAATCAGACAGCAGACATGGCTGCTGGAGCTAACACATGTCCTGCGGTTGACTGGTTGTATTTTCTTCAGGTTTTCTCTTCTTTCTGTCTCTCCATTTGCCAGGAGCATCAGAGTATCAACAACAGAGAGTTGAAAGGACTTTAAGGGGAAAGAATAAGAGTTGTTGGCAGATTCAAATCTGAGTGACCATTAGTAGATCTGATGATCAAAGACATGGACAATAAGTCTTGTTGGACATGGATGATGATACAACCTTCTGAAATAGCAGTTCTGTAATAACAAAACTCAATAACTTTTTACAAAACAATACAAAATCACAATAGTAGAATCATCACTGTCCGTTTTGTAGCACATGGGGAGTTGGTGTAGAGAGCTATTGAAAGGTATTCAGTGCAACCCTTGTCTGGGACAAAGGGCAAGCCTTTCTGAGTCAGACCAGGGACTAGGGACTAGTGATAAGGAACCAGAAGGTAGAAACTAAGGGCTAGGGACTAGGGATGAAGGAGTGAGGGGTGAGGGGTGAGGGGGTGGTCCGGTACTAGGCAACGGTGTGGGCGGTGATGGGGTGAGGAGGAGGGGGTGGGGATAAGGAGTGAGTGGTGAGGGAAGGGGGTAAGGGGTGAGGGCTAGGGTGTGAGGTAAGGAGTGTAAGGGGGAAAGGGTGAGGAGTGTGGGGGTAAATGGTGAAGGGTTAGTGGTGAGGAGTATTGGGGTGAAGGTTGAGGGTGAGGAGTGTGGGAGTGAGGGGTGAAGGGTGAGTGGTGAGGAGTATGGGGTGAAGGGTGAGGATGAGGAGTGTGGGGGTGAGACGTGAAGGGTAGGTGGTGAGGAATGTGGGGGTGAAGGGTGAGGGATGAGGAGTGTGGGGGTGAAGGGTGAGGGGTAAAGGGTGAGGAGTGTGGGGGTGAAGGATGAGGGGTGATGGGTGAGGGGTGAAAGGTGAGGAGGAGTACGCTGAGGATTATCTGCGGCAGGCATAAGCGTTGATGTTCTTGATGACGTAGAAGCCGATGGTCATAGGGGGTATGGCTATCGTCCTCCCTGCCCGCAGCGTCTGAGGCTTCAATTCTGGGAACGTCTCGTTGTCCAACATCAACAACCTTTCTCCGTTCAACTGGACTGACCTGAAGGAAGACATGAGAGAGAGAGTAGAAGAGATGAAGAGAGTGGAGTTAGAGAGTGAAGTTGGAGAGACAGAGAGAGTGCAGTTGGAGAGACGGAGAGAGTGGAGTTGGAGAGACGAAGAGAGTGGAGTTGGAGAAGGATAGGAGAGAGGGGGGAGAGAGAGGAGAAGGATAGGAGAGAGGGGGAGAGAGAGGAGAAGGATAGGAGAGAGGGGGAGAGAGAGGAGAAGGATAGGAGAGAGGGGGGAGAGAGAAGAGAAGGATAGGAGAGAGGGGGGAGAGAGGGGGGAGAGAGAGGAGAAGGATAGGAGAGAGGGGGGAGAGAGAGGAGAAGGATAGGAGAGAGGGGGGAGAGAGGGGGAGAGAGAGAAGGGTGGGAGAGGAGTTAGGGTTTCACTTCTGCTCAAAGCTGGACTGGTAGAGCAGGAGTCATTCTGAGGCTGCACGTACAGTCATCTGAACACTAGGGGGCGCTAAAGTTACATAATGGCAGCCTCTTGACACTAGGACAGCTTTTGTGACAGATGTGATCCTTCTTATCTAGATGGAAGAGTGGCTAGGTTGGGGTTTCTTTTTGCTAAATTCCAGGCAATTCATGACTTGATATGCACTACCATGGGTGAATTCCTAGTTTAATACAACTAACTGGCATGGAACTGATCACAAACTCATTGAAGTCTGCACCAGAGAGCACCGAGAAGATTTTCAACCCCTTTGGGAGTGGGGATTAGACTGGATATTCATAAATACATAGCCCTACGAAATAACATAAACAACATTCATCAGAAACATGTTACTTAGATTTTGCAACAATGCTGTATTTTCATGAGACTGCCAGATTCCCATAGATGTTTTCCTGTCCCGTCGTCTGTGAGTGGGGGCCTGTAGTAAGTCAGCGGTCCACTAGCTAACTGAACGTGAACGCTAATGAATCCAATACAATGAGGTTTCCAATTCCATGCCTAAACGACGTTAAACACAGTGGAATAGCAAATGAATAACACGGTTATAAAGAATAAAGGACAATTTTGTACAATTTTCTCAGGGGGAAAAACAAGACTCAGAGACATTTTTGTGCACAAATTTGTTTACATCCTTGTTAGTGAGCATTTCTCATTTGCCAAGATAATCCATCCACCTGACAGGTGTGGCATATCAAGAAGCTGATTAAACAGCATGATTATTACATCTGATGCAGCACTCAATCACTCTCCTTCTTGGTAAAATAGCCTTTACACAGCCTGGAGGTGTGTTGGGTCATTGTCCTGTTGAAAAACAAATGATAGTCCCACTAAACCCAAACCAGATGGGATGGCGTATCGCTGCAAAATGCTGTGGTAGCCATGCTGGTTAAGTGTGCCTTGAATTCTAAATATATCACAGACAGTGTCACCAGCAAAGCACCCCCAAACCATAACACCTCCTCCACCATGCTTTACGGTGGGAACTACATATGCGGAGGTCATCCGTTCACCCACACCGCATCTCACAAAGACACGGTGGTTGGAACCAAAACTCTCAAATATGGACTCCAGACCAAAGGACACATTTCCACCGGTCTAATGTCCATTGCTTGTGTTTGTTGGCCCAAGCAGGTCTCTTCTTCTTCTGGTGTCCTTTAGTAGTGGTTTCTTTGCAGCAATTCGATCATGAAGGCCTGATTCACACAGTCCTCTCTGAACAGTTGATGTTGAGATGTGTCTGTTACTTGAACTCTGTGAAGCATTTATTTTGGCTGCAATTTCTGAGGCTGGTAACTCTAATGAACTTATCCTCTGCAGCAGAGGTAACTCTGGGTCTTCCATTCCTGTGGCGGTCCTCATGAGAGCCAGTTTCATAATAGCACTTGATGGTTTTTGCGACTGCACTTGAAGAAACTTTCAAAGTTCTTGACATTTTCCGTATTGACTGACCTTCATGTCTTAAATTAATGATGGACTGTCATTTCTCTTTGCTTAATTGAGCTGTTCTTGACATAATATGGACTTGGTCTTTTACCAAATAGGGCTATCTTCTGTATACCCCCCTTACCTTGTCACAACACAGCTGATTGGCTCAAATTAACTTTTAAGAAGGCACACCTGTTAATTGAAATGCATTCCAGGTGACTAACTCATGAAGCTGGTTGAGAGAATGCCAAGAGTGTGCAAAGCTGTCATCAAGGCAAAGGGTGGCTATTTTAAGAATCTCAAATATAAAATATATTTTGATTTGTTGAACACTTTCTTGGTTACTACATGATTCCATGTGTGTTATATCATAGTTTTGATGTCTTCACTATTATTCTACAATCTAAAAAATATAGAAATATCCTTGAATGAGTAGGTGTGTCTAAACTTTTGACTGGTAGTGTAGGCTTTGAAAAAGCACCCTGAAATAGGCTACCAGTGTGGCAAGTGCAGCTGTCTGCTGGTAAGCTTTCTTGACTTGGACATACATTTTTGCAATCACATGGTTAACCTTTGTGTAACTGCTCGGCGCTTAGCGAAAATGTGTTTGGAGTTACCTTTTCTAGCTAATAAGCTACGTTAGAGTTTACACTTCCTCTTCAAATTTTAATGTGGGGATGTCAAAATAATGAAAAACCATCTACCAAATCTATTCATTTTTAAATGTTGATTACTTCTCCTTGCCATTATCATTCACCTGATGATAAGACAAGACATAACATATGATTGGGGTCCCTGGGTCGCCGGTTTGCCTGGGAGGGGGGTCCCTGGGCAAGAAAAGGTTGAAGACCCCTGGACTACAGTCCAGTTCGGGCTCCCCTGTGTTGTTCTGTGAAAAAGCAATATTTACCAGGTTGCATTAAACCCTGTAGAGAGCACCTCATTGGCTGATTTACCAGATTTATTGAGACCAAAATATAATGGCAAACGTAAGGGCATTTTGGGGTATTCCATGGATTACATTATTTTTCACAATTGGTTAGCCTCAATTTCAACTAATCCTTTAACTTTGTGCACCCTTCGTAACATTTCACTGGTTCATTTCACTTTGTATTGGGGTGGCAGTATCCTACAGGTTAAGAGCGTTGGGCCAGTAACTTAAAGTTTGCTGGTTCGAATCACCGAGCAAGGCAATTGACCCTGATTCTTCCTGTAAGTTGCTTTGGATATGAGCTTCTGCTAAATGACCAAAATGTTAAATCTAGGGAATGCAAAGCCATGCTAAAACACATTAATACCTACATCTATTTCCTGTGGCCAGACCTGCATATATAGGGCTGGCTGTTGCGTTGTAGTCATATTTATAGACATCTGGAGTTGCTCAAACAATATTAAAAGTCTCCACTGCTCTGCCTATGCTGAGTGAAAGCAGTAAGACCTCCAGAACAGAGCCGGCGTTCCCCTCCGCTGCTTACGGTTCTATTAACAACCACTATAATCCCTTGTAACACCACTAACACATCCTCATCATTAACCTGTTATTACAGCACACACATATGCGCGCATGCACGTAGAAATACACACACACACACACACACACACTCATTAGACCGTTATTGCAGAATCAGCCTTGTGTCTGAATACCAGGCTGAACTGTGGAAGGATGGATTACTGCCAGACAGAGAGAGAGAGAAGGGGAGGAGAAGAAGGATGATTGTGTTGAGATAATCAAGCAATAAGGTCAGAAGGGGTGTGGTATATGGCCAATATACCACGGCTAAGGGCTGTTATTTGGCACGACGCAACGCGGAGCAGTGCTACTGGTATGGAATGGTAACAGTGAGGTAGAAAAGAGAGAAAAGGGGAGAATGGATTTTGGGCTGTGCTTGGCCACTGGAACAGATAGAACAGCTAATCTGCCCAGAGGGCTCTGGGGGAGCAGACCAGATCACACCAGAACCAGATCCAGACCAGAACCATCCCCTCTGGGAAGGCCTTTGGTACCAGCAGATGTTTCTTATCACGGTCCACACCGTTCACTTTTCAATTTCAATAAGCCAGGACAAACCTATTATGCTAATCGGATTTTATGGCCAATTCTCAACCATGGAGGTTTTGATGTTTGATGTCTCTTTGCTGTGTGTGTGTGTGTGTGTGTGTGTGTGTGTGTGTGTGTGTGCGTGTGTGTGTGTACATCATGACTGACCCCTTCCCTCTCCTGAACATTTGCTCCTACTGTAAATACGTCCAACGATAAACAACATTGTCAAGACTTCCGCCGAGGCTGCCTCCCCTCCTTGTTCGTGCAGGTTTCGGCGTTCGGCGTCACCGGCTTACTAGCTACTGCCGATCCATTTATCTTCACTCCATTTGTCTTGTCTTCAATCACACACACCTGGTCCTTATTCCCTCATTAGTCATTGTATAAGTGTTCCCTCTGCTTCCTTGTCTGTGTGGGGGATTGTTTGTTTGTGGAGGTTAGTGAAGCTCGGTGGAACTCGTGTATTGTTTATCGACGGGAGTATTTTTCCCGTGTGCCTTGTATTTTCCAGTGCGCCTGTTTTGTGCCCTAGAGTGTGTTTGACGCATTTCTGCGTAAACCTGTATTTTGCGGATTAAAGCCTGTTGTTCTGTGATTTACCCTCCTGTGCCTGACTCCTTCATCACCACCTCATCACAGAATAACAGGCTTCACTAACCTCCACAAACAAATAATAATTTTCTGGTGTTTTTACAGTCTTTTATGTCCAACAATGACAATTCTAAATGTTTTATAATAATAATAATAAATCAAAATTCTCCGAAAACTGACGGGGGCAAAAAAAAAGGCCCACTTGCCGCCAGTTGGGGGAACCCTGCTGTATAGTATCTAGACAACTATGGTCCTGGAGGGCTGCAGGGCTATGCAGGTTTTTGCTTCAGTCCAGCACTAAGTATTTACAGTATGGAGGCCTTATAAAGGGTTTATGAAGGCTTGAGACTTTAAAGTTGCGGTTTATTTAAAGTGGAACCAAAAATGCTTCAGTAGAGATGCACGTTTCTCTGATAGAGATCCCAAATCCTATCTTCCAAACCTCCCTATTAAAGGACAACCCCCCACCCTGTTTCCCATAGGGAGGTTAGCTAGAGGGACAGCTGTGTTATGATAACCTAGGTCTCTCTGTCTCTCTCCTGTATGCTGGACTTGTCAGGTCAGTGGGTCATGGTGTCTGTGCGTGTGTGCATGGGTGTGTAACTACATACGAGGACACCGAGATCTGGACCTCGATAATGTTTTCTAATTTGAAAAAAAATATTATACTAAAAATATAGAGCCTATTGTACACAGTAAACAAAATCAATTACAGGACAACATCTAAATATTGCTCCCAGCGTTGATCAAAGCTCAGAACGCGTATATTCTTCAAATCAAATCAAATCAAATATTATTTGTCACATGTGCCGAATTAAACAGGTGTAGACCTTACCGTGAAATGCTTACTTACAAACCCTTAACCAACAATGCAGTTCAAGAGATAGAGGGAAGAAAATATTTACTAGATAAACTAAAGTAAACTTTTTTATAAAAAGTAACACAATAAAATAACAATAACGAGGCTATATACAGGGGGTACCGGTACCGAGTCAATGTGCGGGGGTACAGGTTAGTCTAGGTAATTTGTACATGTATGTAGGAGCAAAGTGACTATGCATAGATAATAAAGAGTGAGTAGCAGCAGTGTAAAAACAAAGGGGGGGAGGTCAATGTAAATAGTCCGGGTAGCCGTTTGATTAATTGTTCAGCAGTCTTATGGCTTGGGGGTAGAAGCTGTTAAGGAGCCTTTTGGACCTAGAGTTGGCGCTCCGATACCACTTGCCGTGCGGTAACAGAGAGAAACAGTCTATGACTTGGGTGACGGGAGTCTTTGACCATTTTTTGGGCCTTCCTCTGAAACCGCCTAGTATATAGGTCCTGGATGGTAGGAAGCTTGGCCACAGTGATGTACTGGGTCATACGCACTACCCTCTGTAGCGCCTTATGGTCGATGCTGAGCAGTCTGCTGAGGGGGAAAAGGTGTTGTCGTGCCCTCTTCACGACTGTCTTGGTGTGTTTGGACCATGATAGTTTGTTGGTGATGTGGACACCAAGGAACTTGAAACTCTCAACCCGCTCCACTACAGCCTCATGGATGTGAATGGGGGCGTGTTCGGCCCTCCTTTTCTTGTAGTCCACGATCAGCTCTTTTGACTTGCTCACGTTGAGGGAGAGGTTGTTGTCCTGGCACCACATTGCCAAGTCTCTGACCTCCTCCCTAAAGGCTGTCTCATTGTTGTCGGTGATCAGGCCTACCATCGTTGTCTCGTCGACAAACTTAATGATGGTGTTGGAGTTGTGCTTGACCACGCAGTCATCAGTGAACAGGGAGTACAGGAGGGGAGTAAGCACGCACTTCTGAGGGGCCCCCGTGTTGAGGATCATCATGGCAGATGTGTTGTTGCCTACCCTTACCACCTGGGGGTGGCCCGTCAGGAAGTCCAGGATCCAGTTGCAGAGGGAGGTGTTTAGTCCCAGGGTCTTTAGCTTAGTGATGCGCTTTGTGGGCACTATGGTGTTGAACGCTGAGCTGTAGTCAATGCACAGCATTCTCACATAGGTGTTCCTTTTATCCATGTGGGAAAGGGCTGTGTGGAGTGCGATTGAGATTGTGTTGTCTGTGGATCTGTTCGGGCGGTATGCGAATTGCAGTGGGTCTAGGGTTTCCAGGATGATGGTGTTGATGTGAGCCATGACCAGCCTTTCAATGCACTTCATGGCTATCGACGTGAGTGCTATGGGGCAGTAGTCATTTAGGCAGGTTACCCGGTGAAACATAAGATATTACAGTTTTTAATGTCCTGTTGGTAGGATAGTCTCGAATGGAGCCATCCAGTTTATTTTCCAGTGATTGCACGTTGGCCAATAGAACGGAAGGTAGAGGCAGGTTACCCACTCGCCGACAAATTCTCACAAGGCACCCTGATCTCCGCCCCCTGTACCTCCATCTTTTCTTCACGCGAATGACGGAGATTTGGGCCTGGTCTCAGAGAAACAGTATATATTTTGCGTCGAACCCATTAAAGAAAAAATCTTCGTCCAGTTCGAGGTGAGTAATCGCTGTTCTGATATCCAGAAGCTCTTTTCGGTCATAAGAGACAATAGCAGCAACATTATGCACAAAGTAAGTTACAAACAATGCGAAAAAACACACAAAACAGCAAAGCTGGTTAGGAGCCCGTAAAACGGCAGCCATCCCCTCCGGCGCCATTCTCTTGATCGGACAGTTCTAATCGCGCTTGCCTCTTTGCGAACGAGTGGAATCATGAACAGTGGTTTGTTTGTTATGTTCGCCTGCATCACCTGGATTTCCCTCCCGGATTTGCCTTTTTAGCAGCACATTCACCACTCTCTCAAACGGCTAACTACGCGCTCTCGCAGCACAGGCTGAGCGCCTGAGACGTGAAACGAACTACCCCATCTCACAGTCGGCTCAATAGGCAGTTAGTCTAAAGATGCTGCTGATAGTGTGTTGGCGAGATGCCGGACAAAAGGCAATTGTAAAACCGCCCTGCGACTCCTGCCGTGTCTTCAGACATTCCCAAAGAAACAAAAAACAACTCTCGGAGAATGAGTGCACAACTGGTAAATAGTCGCTTATACTGTAGATACAGTGGGGGAAAAAAGTATTTAGTCAGCCACCAATTGTGCAAGTTCTCCCACTTAAAAAGATGAGATAGGCCTGTAATTTTCATCATAGGTACACGTCAACTATGACAGACAAAATGAGAAAAAAAAATCCAGAAAATCACATTGTAGGATTTTTAATGATTTTATTTGCAAATTGTGGTGGAAAATAAGTATTTGGTCAATAACAAAAGTTTCTCAATACTTTGTTATATACCCTTTGTTGGCAATGACACAGGTCAAACGTTTTCTGTAAGTCTTCACAAGGTTTTCACACACTGTTGCTGGTATTTTGGCCAATTCCTCCATGCAGATCTCCTCTAGAGCAGTGATGTTTTGGGGATGTCGCTGGGCAACACGGACTTTCAACTCCCTCCAAAGATTTTCTATGGGGTTGAGATCTGGAGACTGGCTAGGCCACTCCAGGACCTTGAAATGCTTCTTACGAAGCCACTCCTTCGTTGCCCGGGTGGTGTGTTTGGGATCATTGTCATGCTGAAAGACCCAGCCACTTTTCATCTTCAATGCCCTTGCTGATGGAAGGAGGTTTTCACTCAAAATCTCACGATACATGGCCCCATTCATTCTTTCCTTTACACGGATCAGTCGTCCTGGTCCCTTTGCAGAAAAACAGCCCCAAAGCATGATGTTTCCACCCCCATGCTTCACTTACAATTTCCGGCAGGCGAGGTGAGTAGTCATGCTGTACTTCGCTCCGCAGGTAATATGACACATTACATTACAATGGAACGATTTGATTAGTGTAATGTTGGCTAGCTACATAGTTGTATTTGTATCAAAGATAGAGGTGTAGTATAGAGTAACTATCGAGGTTATCTAGCCAGCTACATTCGTTCGCAGCGACGCCGTTTTTCAAACAAAGTCAACACCGCAGCCATTGCTAGCTAGCTAGCCAACACTACCAGCTACCAGCTAGCAGCTAGCAGTACTGTAGCAACTAAATACAATATCCTTTTAGCCAGCTACATTCGTTCGCAGCGACGCCGTTTTTCAAACAAAGTCATCACCGCAGCCATTGCTAGCTAGCCAACGCTACCAGCTGGCAGTACTATAGCAACTAAATACAATATAATTTTAGCCAGCTACATTCTTTCGCAGCGACGCCGTTTTTCAAACAAAGTCAACACAGCAGCCATTGCTAGCTAGCCAACACTACCAGCTAGCAGTACTATAGCAGCTAAATACATTATCTTTGTGCTAGCTAGCCAACGTTTAATTATTGCTGCGTTATGAAAGGAACTAGACACGGACACGAATTATCTGTTTAGCGTGTTAACACACTATTGGTAGTTTGTTGTAACCAAGTATTGGTGCTAAACCGTGTGTTATTGGATGCTAGCATGCTAGTTAGCTATGGCGTCATAGTTAGCTAGCTGAATAAAGTAAGTTGAGTCTATTCCTTGAAACATTGAACCGCTGTAGTTTACAACAATTCTAATTTCTAAAGTGGAAGTTGGGAGAGTTTTATTCGGGTGTTTCAGTGAAACAATTATAGTTTCTGAGGTGGAAGTTGGGAGTTATATTTGGGAGTTGTGGTAAGGGAGGCCCCGCTCTCTCCTTTCCCAGATGTTTAGTTCATTTCATTCCGATCTCCTCTGCATTATTGTAGCCATTTGCTACAGCCTGTCAACTATGCCTCTGCCTATCCCTGTTCTCTCCTCTCCGCACAGGCTACACAAACGCCTCACACCGCGTGGCTGCTGCCTCTCTAACCTGGTGGTCCCTGCACGCACCACACACCTGGAGTTCCAGGTCTCAGGCAGCCTCTGGAACTGCCGTTCTGCTGCCAACAAGGCTGACTTCATCCCAGCCTATGCTTCCCTCCAGTCCCTCGACTTCCTGGCGCTGACGGAAACATGGATTACCACTGAAAACACTGCTACTCCTACTGCTCTCTCCTCGTCTGACCATGTGTTCTCGCATACCCCGAGATCATCTGGTCAGAGGGGTGGTGGCACAGGAATCCTCATCTCTCCCAAGTGGACATTCTCAATTTTTCCCCTAACCCATCTGTCTATCTCCTCATTTGAATTCCATGCTGTCACAGTCACTAGCCCATTTAAGCTTAATATCCTTGTCATCTATCGCCCTCCAGGTTCCCTTGGAGAGTTCATCAATGAGCTTGACGCCTTGATAAGTTCCTTTCCTGAGGATGGCTCACCCCTCACAGTTTTGGGGGATTTCAACCTCCCTACGTCTACATTTGACTCATTTCTCTCTGCCTCCTTCTTTGCACTCCTCTCCTCTTTTGACCTCACCCTCTCACCGTCCCCCCCTACTCACAAGGCAGGCAATACGCTTGACCTCATCTTTACTAGATGCTGCTCTTCTACTAATCTCACTGCAACTCCCCTCCATGTCTCCGACCACTACTATGTATCCTTTTCTCTCTCGCTCTCCTCCAACACTACTCACACTGCCCCTACACAGATGGTAATGCGCCGCCGCAACCTTCGCTCTCTCTCTCCCACTACTCTCTCCTCTTCCATCCTATCATCTCTTCCCTCTGCTCAATCCTTCTCCCTCCAATCTCCTGATTCTGCCTCCTCAACCCTCCTCTCCTCCCTTTCTGCATCCTTTGACTCTCTGTGTCCCCTATCCTCCCGGCCGGCTCGGTCCTCCCCTCCAGCTCCGTGGCTTGATGACTCATTGCGAGCTCACAGAACAGAGCTCCGGGCAGCTGAGCGGAAATGGAGGAAAACTAGACTCCCTGCATCTGCCTCTAACCCTAGGAAGCTCTTTGCCACATTCTCCTCCCTGCTGAATCCTCCTCCCCCCCCCCCTCCTCCCTCTCTGTGGATGACTTCGTCAACCACTTTGAAAAGAAGGTTGACGACATCCGATCCTCGTTTGTTAAGTCTAATGACACTGCTGGTCCTGCTCACACTGCCCTACCCTATGCTTTGACTTCTTTCTCCCCTCTCTCTCCAGATAAAATCTCGCGACTTGTGACTGCAGGCCGCCCAACAAGCTCGGTCCTCCCCTCCAGCTCCGTGGCTTGATGACTCATTGCGAGCTCACAGAACAGAGCTCCGGGCAGCTGAGCGGAAATGGAAGAAAACTAGACTCCCTGCGGACCTGGCATCTTTTCACTCCCTCCTCTCTACATTTTCTTCATCTGTTTCTGCTGCTAAGGCCACTTTCTACCACTCTAAATTCCAAGCATCTGCCTCTAACCCTAGGAAGCTCTTTGCCACATTCTCCTCCCTGCTGAATCCTCCTCCCCCCCCCCCCCCCCCCCCCCTCCCTCTCTGTGGATGACTTCGTCAACCACTTTGAAAAGAAGGTTGACGACATCCGATCCTCGTTTGTTAAGTCTAATGACACTGCTGGTCCTGCTCACACTGCCCTACCCTATGCTTTGACTTCTTTCTCCCCTCTCTCTCCAGATAAAATCTCGCGACTTGTGACTGCAGGCCGCCCAACAACCTGCCCGCTTGACCCCATCCCCTCCTCTCTTCTCCAGACCATCTCCGGTGACCTTCTCCCCTACCTCACCTCGCTGATCAACTCATCCTTGACCGCTGGCTATGTCCCTTCCGTCTTCAAGAGAGCGAGAGTTG
Organism: Coregonus lavaretus; assembly: GCF_964263955.1. Lineage (NCBI taxonomy): Eukaryota > Metazoa > Chordata > Actinopteri > Salmoniformes > Salmonidae > Coregonus > Coregonus lavaretus. The sequence goes on along the minus strand of NC_140012.1, from coordinate 36,187,711 downwards.
CACCCCTTCTCAAAAAACCAACACTCGATCCCACTGATGTCAACAACTACAGACCAGTATCCCTTCTTTCTTTTCTTTCCAAAACTATTGAGCGTGCCGTCTTTAGCCAACTCTCTTGCTATCTCTCTCAGAATGACCTTCTTGATCCAAACCAGTCAGGTTTCAGGACTGGTCATTCAACTGAGACTGCTCTTCTCTGTGTCACGGAGGCTCTCCGCACTGCTAAAGCTAACTCTCTCTCCTCTGCTCTTGTCCTTCTAGACCTGTCTGCTGCCTTTGATACTGTGAACCATCAGATCCTCCTCTCCACCCTCTCCGAGCTGGGCATCTCCGGCGCGGCTCACTCTTGGATTGCGTCCTACCTGACCGGTCGCTCCTACAAAGTGGCGTGGCGAGAAGCTGTCTCCGCACCACGTGCTCTCACCACTGGTGTCCCCCATGGCTCAGTTCTAGGCCCTCTCCTATTCTCGCTATACACCAAGTCACTTGGCTCTGTCATATCCTCACATCGCCTCTCCTATCATTGCTACGCTGACGATACACAACTAATCTTCTCCTTTCCCCCTTCTGATAACCAGGTGGCGAATCGCATCTCTGCATGTCTGGCAGACATATCAGTATGGATGACGGATCACCACCTCAAGCTGAACCTTGGCAAGACGGAGCTGCTCTTCCTCCCGGGGAAGGACTGCCCGTTCCATGATCTCGCCATCACGGTTGACAACTCCGTTGTGTCCTCCTCCCAGAGTGCGAAGAGCCTTGGCGTGACCCTGGACAACACCCTGTCGTTCTCCGCTAACATCAAGGCGGTGACCCGATCCTGCAGGTTCATGCTCTACAACATTCGGAGAGTACGACCCTGCCTTACACAGGAAGCGGCACAGGTCCTAATCCAGGCACTTGTCATCTCCCGTCTGGATTACTGCAACTCGCTGTTGGCTGGGCTCCCTGCCTGTGCCATTAAACCCCTACAACTCATCCAGAATGCCGCAGCCCGTCTGGTGTTCAACCTTCCCAAGTTCTCTCACGTCACCCCGCTCCTCCGCACACTCCACTGGCTTCCAGTTGAAGCTCGCATCTGTTACAAGTCCATGGTGCTTGCCTATGGAGCTGTGAGGGGAACGGCACCTCCGTACCTTCAGGCTCTGATCAGTCCCTACACCCAAACGAGGGCATTGCGTTCATCCACCTCTGGCCTGCTGGCTCCCCTTCCTCTGCGGAAGCATAGTTCCCGCTCAGCCCAGTCAAAACTGTCCGCTGCTCTGGCACCCCAATGGTGGAACAAGCTCCCTCACGACGCCAGGACAGCGGAGTCACTCACCACCTTCCGGAGACATTTGAAACCCCACCTCTTTAAGGAATACCTGGGATAGGATAAAGTAATCCTCCTACCCCCCCCCCCCCCCCCCCCCCCAAAAAAAAAAAAAAAAAAAAAAAACCTTTGTAAAGTGGTTATCCCACTGGCTATAGGGTGAATGCACCAATTTGTAAGTCGCTCTGGATAAGAGTGTCTGCTAAATGACGTAAATGTAAATGTAAATGTGTTCTTTGGATGCAACTCAGCATTCTTTGTCCTCCGAACACGACGAGTTGAGTTTTTACCAAAAAGTTCTATTTTGGTTTCATCTGACCATATGACATTCTCCCAATCCTCTTCTGGATCATCCAAATGCACTATAGCAAACTTCAGACGGGCCTGGACATGTACTGGCTTAAGCAGGGGGACACGTCTGGCACTGCAGGATTTGAGTCCCTGGCGGCGTAGTGTTACTGATGGTAGGCTTTGTTACTTTGGTCCCAGCTCTCTGCAGGTCATTCACTAGGTCCCCCCGTGTGGTTCTGGGATTTTCGCTCACCGTTCTTGTGATCATTTTGACCCCACGGGGTGAGATCTTGCGTGGAGCCCCAGATCGAGGGAGATTATCAGTGGTCTTGTATGTCTTCCATTTCCTAATAATTACTCCCACAGTTGATTTCTTCAAACCAAGCTGCTTACCTATTGCAGATTCAGTCTTCCCAGCCTGGTGCAGGTCTACAATTTTGTTTCTGGTGTCCTTTGACAGCTCTTTGGTCTTGGCCATAGTGGAGTTTGGAGTGTGACTGTTTGAGGTTGTGGACAGGTGTCTTTTATACTGATAACAAGTTCAAACAGGTGCCATTAATACAGGTAACGAGTGGAGGACAGAGGAGCCTCTTAAAGAATAAGTTACAGGTCTGTGAGAGCCAGAAATCTTGCTTGTTTGTAGGTGACCAAATACTTATTTTCCACCATAATTTGCAAATAAATTCATTAAAAATCCTACGATTTTTTCATTTTGTCTGTCATAGTTGACGTGTACCTATGATGAAAATTACAGGCCTCTCTCATCTTTTTAATTGGGAGAACTTGCACAATTGGTGGCTGACTAAATACTTTTTTTCCCCACTGTATGTCAGTCAGGTGGCTAGCTGCCGGCAGAGACTTCTATTGCATAACGTTGAAGGGCTGTGGCTTGTAGTACTTAGCCAGCTAGAAGGATGAAGTAAGTTTTTGCTGTTCCCCAAATAGCATTTTAAAGTGTTTTGTATTGTATAGAAATGCAGTAAATGAGCTGCATTTCTATATAAAAATTCCTCGTGGGGAAACTCCTAAATGTTAGCCGTAGATACACATATGATCACTGAGACAGCTAGAGTATATAGAAATGGAAGGAGAGAGAGAAAGAGAGAAAGGGAGTGAGAGAAGGAGAGAAAGAGAGAGATAGAGAGAGAGAGAGAGAGAGAGAGAGAGAGAGAGAGAGAGAGAGAGAGAGAGAGAGAGAGAGAGAGAGAGAGAGAGAGAGAGAGAGAGAGAGAGAGAGAGAGAGAGAGAGAGAGAGAGAGAGAGAGTGAGGAGAAAGGAGAGAGAGAGTGAGGAGAAAGGAGAGAGAGAGAGAGAGAGAGAGAGAGAGAGAGAGAGAGAGAGAGAGAGAGAGAGAGAGAGAGAGAGAGAGAGAGAGAGAGAGGGAGGAGAAAGGAGAGAGTGCGTATGTATGTGTGAGTGTCTGTCAGGCCCCTGCTATGTACTGACCTGGCATGTAGCCCGTCTGTCCCGTAGGGCTGCAGCAGGTACTGATGGACAGTCATGTTACGTAAGGTTCCCGCCAGCTTGATTTTCTTCCTCGACCGATGCAGGTTGATGATATAGATCGTTATGGATCCTCTCACGTAGTTATGACTGGAAGGAATAGAAGATAAGAGAAGCATTATAAATTTAAAAGCCAGTAAAGGTAAACACAAATATTGGTTTTCATGGTCTTCTTCTTCTTCTTCTAATCTCATGAATATTTATATATTTATATTTATATATTTCTTAATTCCATTATTTTACTTTTAGATTTGAGTGTATTGTTGTGAATTGTTAGATACTACTGCACAGTTGGAGCTAGGAACACATGCATTTTGCTACACCTGCAATAACATCTGCTAAACATGTTTATGTGACCAATAGAATTTGATTTTATTTGATATGAATCAGTCCCAAAACACTAAGCATCAACCCCCCCGTCCCCCCCCCCCGTCCCCCCACTGCAGAGACAGAGAGAAAGAGCGAGAGAACGTTCTTTGACTAGACTACCTTTGGTTGCTCTCTCACTCCCTTCTTCTCACTATCTCTATCTTGATCTGTAAGGTCTTTTATAGTATCGTCCTCTGCCAAGCACAATAGAACCTTAAATAACCAAACAGGAGAATAGACACTTTAAAGACAGAGAAAAGCCTTACAGTTTTTGCCCATTGCTTACACACTAAAACCGAATGCTTAGACCAAAGCCTCAATACCTAAACTTCTTGTAGCATACCTTAAACACAGTGTAACCATAGCTTAAACACAATGTCAACTTTGCACTTTGTTTGTAATTCTGTAACACACTTATTGCGAAACACTACACACGTTTTCTTACATTAGACACTTTGTTCAAAAACGAAATCACCTGTTATCATTGGGAAAACACTCTGTTCAAAATGCAAAACACATCTGGCAATTGTATGCACTTACATACACACCTGAAAACACTTGCACAGAAAACAGAACACCAATCAGTTTGAGCCTTAGCACTACAAATAGGCCTCAGGTAAGCCATTTTTAGAACTTTGCAAGCATGGAGGCAATGAGAGTCAGAGTAAGAGGAGGACAAAGAGAGAGAGGAGTCAGATGTGGAAGAGGACATGGAAGAGGACGAGGACCAGTGCGGAGACGTATATCAGATGACATCAGGGCTACTCTGGTGGACCATGTGATAAATCTTGGCCTGTCCATGAGGGAGGCTGGGCAAAGAGTCCACCCTAACCTCAGTCGCTACACAGTAGCATCGATAATAAGGACATTCCGACTGGAGAACAGGTATATCTTCAAGTTTCTACTCCAGACTGTACCTACTGTATGTGTCACATGATTCTGTATCATATTACAGTATTACTGTACTAACTATACTATACAAAAATGGGTAGTGCTGTGAAGTACTGTATATGTAAAGGAATACCATTGTGATGTTGCAGTACTGTGTACAGTTTGAAAGTACAGTATGCCTGTAGCTTGTAGTTTTTGTCTATACTCACCCAACCCAGCCCCTACTTGTGTGAAAATATAGACATTGTAGTTACTGTATGTGTTTTCAGTAACACTATTCAATATTGTCTGTTACAGACAGTTCTGGAGTTTGATGCTGCCGAACTGCCACATGAGTTCATCTACGTGGAAGAGGCAGGCTTCAATCTGGCCAAAACCAGGCGTCGGGGCCGTAACGTAGTTGGACAAAGGGCTGTTGTAAATGTCCCTGGGCAGCGTGGGGGAAATATCACCTTGTGTGCTGCAATTAGTGTCCAAGGAGTCCTGCATCATCATGCCACTCTAGGTCCCTACAATACAGGACAGATCATTGCATTTCTAGATGCACTACATGCAGTTGTGCAGGACAGACCACAGCAGCCCAGGTTTGTTGTCATCTGGGATAATGTTAGTTTCCAACGGGCTGCTGTGGTCCGAGATTGGTTCAACAACCATAATAATTTCACAGTTTTATACCTTCCCCCTTACAGCCCCTTTCTAAATGCAATCGAGGAATTCTTTTCAGCGTGGCGGTGGAAAGTATATGATTGGCAACCACATGCCCGCATGACTCTTCTGCAAGCAATGGAAGAGGCATGTGGAGACATTGAGGTGGGATCAATCCAAGGGTGGATTCGGCACACAAGGCGATATTTTCCCCGATGCCTAGCCCGCGAGGACATCGCTTGTGATGTTGACGAGGTCTTGTGGCCAGATCCGAACAGAAGGCGTGATCCATAAGCCCCCCCGCCCCCCACCACACACGCGCACACGCACACACACACGCACACACACACACACACAAAACAAGTATATGTTTTTTCCCCCAATAGCAATTTATCCAGTAATTGATTTGTTTTTTTACTTTTGTTTTGTTGCTAAATTTGATGTTAAGAATTTCTGTAAGAATGTTTGTTTTTTTGTAAAAAAACGTTTTTGTAAATACTGTTTGATTAGTGCAGAAATTCTACTTTTGAGTTTTACAGAAGACAATGACAATAAAATGACAATAAAAATAGAAACACAAAGACTGCAGTGTTTTATATAAAGCCCATCAGTGTGTTGCTGGTGATATGAAAGAGTAATTCAAATGTTGTTTGTGTGTATGGTTGTGTTGCAAGAATTTCATTTTTAGAAAGGAGTGTTAAGTTTTGATTGCAGTGTTTCATTTTGGCAAATATGTGAGTTGTTAATCTCCAAGTGCTATGTCTGATTGGCTTGTGTGTTGAGTTTTGACATAATGAGCCAAATTCTGCAAAAAGTGTGTAAGCAATAGGCAAAAACTGTAATAACAGGATCAAAACACTCTCGTGAAAGAATAACAATGGTAAAATGGTAAATCAACGTGTTCGAAGCATTCCATAAACCCACTGTAATCTATTATTTATCTTTATAAGAATCCTAAACCTATTATTTATTTTTAGTATATAAATCCATATAAAACGGTATTTTATGTTATTCTTCCATTGCCCTCTTGGCCCCTTTTCTAGATATTTACAGTACATTTCATAACACTGTGGTATATGATGAGATTGAAGGGATCTAATATGTTTTGATATGCTCAAGACCTAAGACCTGTAGTCCCTACTCACATCACATTAGGGATCAATTGGAGGGTGTGAAAGTGTGTGACTGACCTCCTAGAATTACACAGACAACACTGCGTGTGTTGTGAGTGCTGGGGAGAGGATTTAGGGGATTTTTGCCAAAGGTAAATATCTACCAGAGAAAGATAAGAAAAACATGATAAAATGTAATAAGCTGTCTAATGTGAAGGCTGGATCAACACAACTGGAGTGGTCCCATATGTTTCAGGGTGTGTGTGTGTGTGTGTGTGTTTGTGTGTGTGTGTGTGTGTGTGTGTGTGTGTGTGTGTGTATGTGTGTGTGTGTGTGTGTGTGTGTGTGTGTGTGTGTGTGTGTGTGTGTGTGTGTGTGTGTGTGTGTGTGTGTGTGTGTGTGTGTGTGCGTGTGTGCGTGCGTATGTGTGTGTGTGTGTGTGTGTGTGTGTGTGTGTGTGTGTGTGTGTGTGTGTGTGTGTGTGTGTGTGTGTGTGTGTGTGTGTGTGTGGTGTGTGGGTGTACCATATGTTTCAGAGGACCACATTGTTAAGGGTCAGGGTTGGGCTTTGTCAGACAGGCCGACTGGCAATCCTTCTCTGATTAGCAATCTCTCCATCATCTCTCTCGCTCTCCATCTCCCACGGCTTCGGGTTTTTGTTCACTCTCTGTTTCTACACCTCATCGTACAACAAGGAAACGCTGAGCAGAACCACAGAGAGCCGATTCAAGTGACTTGAAAAATGCTAACATAGACACATAGACAGAGAACAGATTAGAATCAGGGTTGGTCAATTCTGTATACAGAAACCAAAGTCTGTCTGTATGTCTGTCTTTGTGTCAGACAGTGTAATCGGTCAGCCCAGGAGTATTTATTCTGCTCAACTATTGAAGCCTTATGCCAAACATCGCTCAGGGCTGGGATGTATCAGACAGAGAGAGAGATGGAGGGATAGATACCGATAGATTAGACGGAGAGATGGAGAGAGGGATAGAGACAGTCCAGGATTTCAAAACGATGAGGTTCTGAGGTATTAGAAGCAGGAATGTAAACAACCCTTCACGTTGTTTGATGCTGGAACATTGGTTCAGAGTGAAACAGACCATGCTAACCACTAAATGTCTGGAAAGCTAGAAACTGATAACTAGCTAACTGGCTAGTAGAATGCAATACCCTTGACAGCAAAATAGTACTGAAACCGTTAACTGGCTAACTGGCTAGAAGAATACAATACCCTTGATACCAAAAGAGTACTGAAACTGCTAACTGGCTAACTGGCTAGAAGAATACAATACTCTTGATAGCAAAAGAGTACTGAAACCGCTAACGGGCTAACTGGCTAACTGGCTAGAAGAATACAATACTCTTGATAGCAAAAGAGTACTGAAACCGCTAACGGGCTAACTGGCTAACTGGCTAGAAGAATACAATACCCTTGATGGCAAAATAGTACTTAAACCGCTAAATGGCTAACTGGCTAGAAGAATACAATACCCTTGATGGCAAAAGAGTACTGAAACCGCTAACTGGTGAAAAGAGGATGAATGTTGAGATCCAGATATAAGTTCTGTGCCAGGGGTTACGGGCTCCCATCATAAGAGGCGATAGTCACCGTCCTATCCTTCCAGGTGCCAGATGGAAAGCATTGGATGACAACTATTTCAGATCTCTGCAGATCTGTCAACAGGCCACACCATGGGTTACAGATCAGATGTGAGGTGTGTTTGTATCTGTATCAGTAGATACCGAGTCCCTTGAGTGTATCATTACGCTACTGCTCTCTACACCACACCTGCAACTGAGATGGAATAGCCCAGAGACACATCCAATGGCTTTGACCTGGGGATAGAGATCAAATAAAATGTTCACCAGCAAAGACGGAAGACTGATAAACGCTTATATGTGTTTATTGTATATTCAATAAAAATATAGAACATAGTTATTACATTTAGATAATGTAGTGTGTGGAGCCAAGTGAACAGATGTAACTGAGCCGTGTGTGTATAGGTAGGACGGAGGGCAGTAAGTCTAGCCTGGTGCTGAAAGCTCTGCTGCTGACCTGTTACACTACATATGGCTGGGTTAAATGATAACCTTGAACAGGGGGAACAGGGGGACGGTGCTGCTCTTTATCTATTCTGGGACAGACGTCCCTATTGTACCTCCATCTCCCCTCACACTCCCCCAAAACCCCCTCCAACCAATCCGAGCTGGGATAAAGGACTGTCGCCGCCTCTTCGACGAAGAGAAGAGTCCCTCACACACCTGATAAGTGATACCTGTTAAGTTTTATGGCCTGGCCTCTCTGAAAGACGGAGATGTCTGGATGACAGTTATTTATGAGCTGAATAGGCAGAATCGTGGCAGACTGGGTAATTAATGTGATTTATCATGGCTAGAGTGGCTTGTTAATGGGCTATAGTACAGGAGAGACTAGACACCGTGACTAGACACCGTGCCTCAGGTGTCTGTGAAGCTATTGAGAATGTAACACAAAGGTAAGGAAAATGG